>NC_091361.1:2222305-2229805 GCF_038502225.1 Cherax quadricarinatus | reverse complement strand
CTATCAAACACGCTCACGCATGCCTGCTGGAAGTCCAAGCCCCTCGCACACAAAACCTCCTTTACCCCCTCCCTCCAACCCATCCTAGGCCGACCCCTACCCCGCATTCCTTCCACTACAGACTGATACACTCTTGAAGTCATTCTGTTTCGCTCCATTCTCTCTACATGTCCGAACCACCTCAACAACCCTTCCTCAGCCCTCTGGACAACAGTTTTGGTAATCCCGCACCTCCTCCTAACTTCCAAACTACGAATTCTCTGCATTATATTCACACCACACATTGCCCTCAGACATGACATCTCCACTGCCTCCAGCCTTCTCCTCGCTGCAACATTCATCACCCACGCTTCACACCCATATAAGGGCGTTGGTAAAACTATACTCTCATACATTCCCCTCTTTGCCTCAAAGGACAAAGTTCTTTGTCTCCACAGACTCCTAAGTGCACCACTCACTCTTTTTCCCTCATCAATTCTATGATTCACCTCATCTTTCATAGATCCATCCGCTGACACGTCCACTCCCAAATATCTGAATACGTTCACCCCCTCCATACTCTCTCCCTCCAATCTGATGTTCAATCTTTCATCACCTAATCTTTTTGTTATCCTCATAACCTTACTCTTTCCTGTATTCACCTTTAATTTTCTTCTTTTGCACACCCTACCAAATTCATCCACCAATCTCTGCAGCTTCTCTTCAGAATCTCCCAAGAGCACAGTGTCATCAGCAAAGAGCAGCTGTGACAACTCCCACTTTGTGTGTGATTCTTTATCTTTTAACTCCACGCCTCTTGCCAAGACCCTCGCATTTACTTCTCTTACAACCCCATCTATAAATATATTAAACAACCACGGTGACATCACACATCCTTGTCTAAGGCCTACTTTTACTGGGAAAAAATTTCCCTCTTTCCTACATACTCTAACTTGAGCCTCACTATCCTCGTAAAAACTCTTCACTGCTTTCAGTAACCTACCTCCTACTCCATACACTTTCATATATATATATATATATATATATATATATATATATATATATATATATATATATATATATATATATATATATATATATATATGAAAGCCTCCAGGGGGAAGTTGAATGATAGCTTTAAGCCTATCGTGTTGTAATCAACTAATCAGCAGGAGCTTGCAATGTTGCTGAAGAGAGGATGAGGTCCAAGCACATTCGATCACAGGAAGCGCTTTTGTTACAGTGAAGCTGAGAGGCTTGAGGCAGGGGGCAGGAATTGCCCCCGAGGTATATCAGTACTCATAGCCAGAAAAAGTTAATTTTATAGAATTAGGAAAACAGCCAGCCCACAAGCACTGATATTTTAATAGTAACCTAACGAACGTGACCTGGCAATTATCAAAACTTCTGTCAGAATATGATATGATGTAAATAACCTGACATATCAAACACTGATATCACTGGTAATTATCTTAAGTGTTTCCGTCATGACACAATGAAACAACAGGAAAACAAAAATATAATTAAAAAAATAATTTCTTTATAACTTACTGTTGAAGAAAGAGACTGGTAGAGCTTCTTGTTGTGTAGACAACCTGTGAAAGAGACACAGAAGAACCGAGGAACAATCAGTGTCAGATGACAGAGAAGCAGCAGAATGAGTCAAAACTGTTACTATCATTTCTTTTATGGAAGAACTGAGCTCCATCCTCTCGTTTTATTGGCCATCGTCATGAACTTTAAGATGACTATAATGTAGGTGATTGGTTAGTAGCAACAAGAGGTGTGTCCAGGTACACAAAGACGTTAGTCAACCCCCTTCTGTGTGTGTGTGTGTGTGTGTGTGTGTGTGTGTGTGTGTGTGTGTGTGTGTGTGTGTGTGTGTGTGTGTGTGTGTGTGTGAGTGTGTGTGTGTGTGTGTGTGTGTGTGTGTGTGTGTGTGTGTGTGTACTCACCTAATTGTACTCACCTAATTGTGGTTGCAGGGGTCGAGACTCAGCTCCTGGCCCCGCCTCTTCACTGATCGCTACTGGATCCTCTCTCTCTCTGCTTCCTGAGCTTTGTCATACCTCTTCTTAAAACTATGTATGGTTCCTGCCTCCACTACTTCACTTGCTAGGCTATTCCACTTGCTGACAACTCTATGACTGAAGAAATACTTCCTAACGTCCCTGTGACTCGTCTGAGTCTTCAGCTTCCAGTTGTGACCCCTTGTCCCTGTGTCCCCTCTCTGGAACATCCTATCTCTGTCCACCTTATCTATTCCCCGCAGTATCTTGTATGTCGTTATCATGTCTCCCCTGACCCTTCTGTCCTCCAGTGTCGTCAGTCCGATTTCCCTTAACCTTTCCTCGTACGACATTCCCTTGAGCTCTGGGACTAGCCTTGTTGCAAACCTTTGTACTTTCTCTAACTTCTTGACGTGCTTGACCAGGTGTGGGTTCCAGACTGGTGCTGCATACTCCAGTATGGGCCTAACATACACAGTGTACAGTGTCTTGAACGATTCCTTATTGAGGTATCGGAACGCTATTCTCAGGTTTGCCAGGCGCCCGTATGCTGCAGCGGTTATTTGGTTGATGTGTGCCTCCGGTGATGTACTCGGTGTTATGGTCACCCCAAGGTCTTTCTCCCTGAGTGAGGTCTGTAGTCTTTGTCCACCTAGCCTATATTCTGTCTGCGGTCTTCTTTGCCCCTCCCCAATCTTCATGACTTTGCATTTGGCTGGATTGAATTCGAGGAACCAGTTACTGGACCACATGTCCAGCCTCTCCAGGTCTCTTTGCAGTCCTGCCTCATCCTCGTCCGATTTAATTCTTCTCATCAACTTCACGTCATCTGCGAACAGGGACACTTCAGAGTCTATTCCTTCCATCATGTCGTTCACATATATCAAAAATAGCACTGGTCCTAGAACTGACCCCTGTGGGACCCCGCTCGTAACAGGCGCCCACTGTGATACCTCTTCACGTACCATGACTCGTTGCTGCCTCCCTGTCAGGTATTCCCTTATCCATTGCAGTGCCCTTCCTTTTATGTGTGCCTGATCCTCCAGCTTCTGCACTAATCTCTTGTGGGGAACTGTGTCAAAGGCCTTCCTGCAGTCTAGGAAAACGCAATCTACCCAACCCTCTCTCTCGTGTCTTACTTCTGTTACCTTGTCATAAAACTCCAGGAGGTTTGTGATACAAGATTTGCCTTCCATGAACCCATGCTGGTTTTCATTTATAATCTTGTTCCTTTCCAGGTGTTCGACCACTCTCCTCCTGATAATCTTCTCCATGACTTTGCACACAATACATGTCAGAGACACAGGTCTGTAGTTTAGTGCCTCGTTTCTGTTTCCTTTCTTAAATATGGGGACTACATTAGCTGTCTTCCATTTCTCAGGTAGTTGCCCAGTTTCAAGGGATGTGTTGAAGATTGTGGTTAGAGGCACACACAGCATCTCTGCTCCTTCTCTAAGGACCCATGGGGAGATGTTGTCCGGTCCCATCGCCTTTGAGGTGTCAAGGTCACTTAAGAGCTTCTTCACCTCCTCCTCAGTTGTTCGTTATGTCATCCAACACTTGTTGGTATATTCCCTCTTGATGTTCCCTTCTGTGCTGTCTTCCCACAGCCCTTCCTGTCTCTACTGTAAAAACTTCCTTAAATCTCCTGTTCAGCTCCTCACATACCTCCTGATCATTTCTTGTGAGTTCTCCACCTTCTGTCCTTAATCTGATCACCTGGTCTTTGACTGTTGTCTTCCTCCTGATGTGGCTATACAACAGTTTCGGGTCAGTCTTGATTCTCGATGCTATGTCATTTTCATACTGTCGCTGGGCCTCCCTCCTTACCTGTGCGTACTCATTCCTGGCTCTGCGACTGATCTCCCTATTTTCGTGTGTTCTCTGCCTTCTGTACTTTTTCCATTCTCTATTGCACTTTGTTTTTGCCTCCTTACACCGTCGGGTAAACCAGGGGCTTGTTCTGGTCTTCCCGTTGTTACTGTTGCCCTTGGGAATGAACCTTTCCACTGCCTCCTTGCATTTTGTTGCTACATATTCCATCATTTCATTTACTGGCTTTCCTGCCAGTTC
The DNA here is from genome assembly GCF_038502225.1 of Cherax quadricarinatus. NCBI lineage: Eukaryota > Metazoa > Arthropoda > Malacostraca > Decapoda > Parastacidae > Cherax > Cherax quadricarinatus. The sequence continues at coordinate 2,225,744 of NC_091361.1, read as the reverse complement.
TCTGTCCCACTGGACCTCCCGCATGAAGTTCTTCAACCCTATGTAGTCCCCTCTTTTATAGTCAGGCTTTTCCCATTCTACTCCTGTTATTCTCTCCACTTGCAGCTCTACTATGTATTCAAAGCACAGAACCACGTGGTCGCTAGCTCCTAGGGGACTCTCATACTTGATATCCTCAATGTCTGAGCTGCCCAGGGTGAACACAAAGTCCAATCTTGCTGGTTCATCCTCCCCTCTCACTCTGGTAGTGTCCTTAACATGTTGGTGCATGAGGTTTTCCAGCACCACGTCCAACATCCTGGCTCTCCATGTTTCGGGACCCCCATGTGGCTCCAGGTTTTCCCAGTCAATCTCCCTGTGGTTGAAATCCCCCATAACCAGCAACTTTGCTCTGCTGGAGTGAGCTCTTCTTGCCACCTCAGCAAGTGTGTCCACCATTGCTCTGTTGCTCTCTTCATATTCCTCTCTTGGCCTCCTGCAGTTCTGTGGTGGATTATACATCACTGCAATGACCACTTTGTGTTCCCCAGACTGAAGTGTACCTGCTATGTAGTCTCTTTCTCCTGTCTCATCTATTCCTTCCATTTTCTCGAATTTCCATCTGTTTTTTACGAGCAGAGCAACCCCACCTCCCCCCCTACCCCTTCTATCTTTCCTCATGATCTGGTATCCTTGTGGGAAGATTGCATCTGTTATTGTCTCCATGAGTTTTGTTTCTGTAACTGCTATGATGTCTGGGGACTTCTCATTGATTCTTTCTTGCCATTCCTCATGTTTATTCGTTAATCCATCTGCATTTGTGTACCAAACCTTCAACTTCTGTTCTAATACTGTAACTGTGGTGCGGGGGGTGGAAACAGAGGGATCGGTGTGTGATGGTTGGTTTGGAATGTTCAGTTGCCTTGGGGGTGTCGTGGCTGGAGTCCTTCTGCAGGTGTTTCTGGGGGGTGCGCTTGTCCTTCCATTTGATCCTGGGTTATTCTGCTCTCCTTTTTCATTTCCTCCCATTTCTCCTTTCGTTTTTGAACTCTCTCTTTCATTGTCTTCCTTTCGTCCTGTGTTCTGTCTCGGTCGAGGTACACACTCCGGAACTCCTGCTTGCCTCTCAGCCGTGCTTTCTCCTGCAGGATCATGGTTCGGGTTGATTCTGCCTTGAAAATTACTTTGAGAGGCCGATTCCTTTTCTTTGTGAACCACCCAATTCTCCGAAAATTTGCCACCTGGGTCATGTCCCCCTCGCCTATCACCTTCATGATGTCTTCAATCGCTTTTTTCTCCTCCTGCTTTCTTTCATCATAAGTTTCCCCTTTAGCTTCGTCTAGCCCATAGACAAACACGGATCTCTCCCTTTCCACCTCCCACTGTGACTCCCATTGCATCCTCTGATGTGTTTTAGTTCCTTCCCGTGGAGTGTTCCTTCCTTCAGTCCCTTCCCTCGTTATGGCCCCTATGCTTCTTGGTTTATCCTTCCTGCTCACTTGCTCCTGGCCCCCACAGGTATCTGGTAAGGTCCTTGCACATGTCCTAGTTCCATCAATGTCTTCCAACCTCTCTTTCTGTCCTAGAGTGCTCCCTGTCTTTGTTTTGGCCCCATGTGGGTTTGACAGGACCTCTGCATACAGTTTAGTTTCCATGCTTCCTTCGGACCTGTTGTCTGTGTTCGATGTAGCCATTGCCGATGCTACTTCTGTAATATCTGTGTGTGTGTGTGTGTGTGTGTGTGTGTGTGTGTGTGTGAGTGTGTGTGTGTGTGTGTGTGTGTGTGTGTGTGTGTGTGTGTGTGTGTGTGTGTATGTATGTGTGTGTGTACTCACATAGTTGTACAGACTTAGTTGTGGCTGCAGGGGTCGAATCATAGCTCCTTGCCCCGCCTCTTCACTGGTCGCTACTGGGTCGCTCTCCCTGCACCATGAGCTTTATCATACCTCTTCTTAAAGCTATGAATGGATCCTGCCTCCACTACATCACTTCCCAAACTATTCTACTTCCTGACTACTCTGTGGCTGAAGAAATACTTTCTAACATCCCTGTGATTCATCCGTGTCTTAAGCTTCCAACTGTGTCCCCTTGTTGCTGTGTCCCACCTCTGGAACATTCGGTCTCTTTCCACATTCTCAATTCCTTTCAGTATTTTATGTCGTTATCATGTCCCCCCTATTTCTCATGTCCTCCAGTGTCGTCAGGTCGAATTCCGTTAACCTCTCCTCGTAGGACATACCTCTTAGCTCTGGGACTAGTCTTGTTGCAAACGTTTGCACTTTCTCTAGTTTCTTTACGTGCATGGCTACGTGTGGGTTCCAAACTGGTGCCGCATACTCCAATATAGACCTAACGTACACAATGTACAGGGTCCTGAACGATTCCTTGTTATGATGTCGGAATGCTGTTCTTAGGTTTGCTAGGCGCCCATATGCTGCAGCAGTTATTTGGTTGATGTGCGCTTCACGAGATGTGCCTGCTGTTATACTCACCCCAAGATTTTTTCCCTTGAGTGAGGTTTGTAGTCTCTGGCCCCCTAGACTGTACTCAGTCTGCGGTCTTCTGAGCACTTCCCCAATCTTCATGACTTTGCACTTGGTGCGGTTGAACTCCAGGAGCCAATTGTTGGACCAGGCCTGCAGTCTGTTCAGATCCCTTCGCAGTTCTGCCTGGTCCTCGTCTGATTGAATTCTTCTCATCAACTTCATATCATCTGCAAACAGGGACACTTCGGAGTCTATTCCTTGCGCCATGTCATTCACAAATACCAGAAACAGCACTGGATCTAGGATTAGCCCCTGTGGAACCCACACTCGTCACAGGCACCCACTCTGATACTTCGCCACGTACTATGACTCGGTGCTCTCTTCCTGATAGGTATTCCCTGATCCATTGTAGTGCCTTCCCTGTTATCCCTGCCTGGTCCTCCAGTTTTTGCACTAATCTCTTGTGTGGTACTGTGTGTGTGTGTGTGTATGTGCGTGTGTGTGTTTGTTTGTTTGCTTATGTGTGTGTGTGTGTGTGCATGGAAGTGGGAGGGTGGAGACAGTGGCATAGGGCGAGAGAGATGAGGGAAGGAATGGGGAAAGCAGGGAGAGAGGGGGACATGAAGTGAGGAGAAGGGTAGAGAGAGAGGGGGTGAGGGAGAAGATGGGGGGAGGAGGAGAAGGAAGATGAATGGAAGATGAAGAGAAAGAGGAGAGGAAGGGAGAGGGAGATAGATAGATAGATAGATAGATAGATAGATAGAGAGAGAGAGAGAGAGAGAGAGAGAGAGAGAGAGAGAGAGAGAGAGAGAGAGAGAGAGAGAGAGAGAGAGAGAGAGAGAGAGAGAGAGAGAGAGAGAGAGAGAGAGAGAGAGAGAGAGAGAGAGAGAAATAGAGAGAGACAGACAGACAGATAGACAGACAGACAAACAGACAGACAGACGGACAGACAGACAGACAGACAGACAGACAGA
>NC_091361.1:2202305-2219805 GCF_038502225.1 Cherax quadricarinatus | reverse complement strand
ACTCTGACACCTCTCCACGTACCATGACTCGCTGTTGTCTTCCTGATAGGTATTCTTTGATCCACTGTAGTGCCTTCTTTGTTATCCCTGCATGGTCCTCCAGCTTCTGCACTAATCTCTTGTGTGGAACTGTGTCAAACGCCTTCTTACAGTCCAAGAAAATGCAGTCTACCTACCCCTCTCTCTTTTGTCTTACTGCTGTCACCCTGTCATCGAACTTCAGTAGGTTTGTGAAACATGATTTCCCATCCCTGGACCCGTGCTGGCTGTCGTTGATGAGCTCGTTTCTTTCTAGGTATTCCACTACTCTTCTCCTGATTATCTTCTCCATTACTATGCATACTGTACATGTTAGTGACACTGGTCTGTAGTTCAATGCTTCATATCTGTCTCCATTTTTAAAAAAGTGGGACTACATTTTCTGTCTTCTATTCCTCAGGTAGTCGCCCTGTTTTGACAGATGTGTTGAAGATTGTTGTTAGTGGTACACATAGCGCCTCTGTTCCCTCTCTCACGACCCATAAAGAGATGTTATCTGGCCCTATCGCCTTTGAATTGTCTAGCTAGCTTAACAGCCTCTTCACTTCTTCCTCGGTTGTATGTATTGTGTTCAACACTTGATGGTGTACCCCACCTTCCTGCCTTTCTGGAGGCTCTTCTGTCTCGTCTGAGAACACTTCTTTGTATCTCGTGTTGAGCTCCTCACATACTTTGCAGTATTTTTTTGTGACCTCCACTCCTTCCTTTCTCAGCCTAATTACCTCGTTCTTGACTGTTGTATTCCTCCTGATGAGGATGTACAACAACTTTGGTTCAGATTTAGGTTTTGCTGCTAGGTCATTCTCATATTTCCTTTGGGCCTCCCGTCTTACCTGTGCATATTCATTTCTGGCTCTACGACTGGTCTCCTTATTCTTCTGGGTCCTTTGCCTTCTGTAGTTCTTCAATTCCCTACCACACTTGGTTTTGGCCTCCCTGCACCTTTGGGTGAACCACAGTCTCATCCTGTCTTTTTCATTATTCCAGTTACCCTTGTGTACAAACCTTTCCTCAGCTTCCTTGCATATTGTAGTAACATATTCCATCATCTCGTTTACTGACTTCCCTGCCAATTCTTTGTCCCACTGAACCCCGTTGAGGAAGTTCTTCATGCTTGTGTAGTCCCCTTTCATGAAGTTTGGCTTCATTCGTCCAGCCCTTCCTGCTTTCCCCTCCATTCTAACTCTAATGTGTATTCAAAGTTTAAAATCACACGATCACTTGCCCCCAGGGGTCTTTCATATGTGATGTTTTCAATATCTGCTTTTTCTCAAGGTGAATACTAGCGCAGATATTGAGAACATCACATATGAAAGACCCCTGGGGGCCAGTGATCATGTGGTTTTGAACTTCAAATACATAGAGTTACAAGTGGAGGGAGAAGCTGGACGAATGAAGCCAAACTACAAGAAAGGGGACTACGCAAGCATGAAGAATTTCTTCAACGGCGTTCAGTGGGACAGAGAACTGGCAGGGAAGTCAGTAGGCGAGGTGATGGAATATGTTAGTGCGTGGTAAAGGGTGGGTTAGGGTGTATGTTCATTGATGAGAAATTTCAATTACTCCGATATGGAAAACATGAGGAAATTAAAACTTCATCGGAGTATAGAACAAATTCCAACCACACAATAGAGAGAAAAACTAATGTCAGAGACCTGGGAGTGATCATGTCAGAGGACCTCACCATCATGGACCATAACACTGCATCATTCGCAACAGCTAGAAAAATCAGGGATGCCAAGCCCATGATGACACTCTTCAGGTCGCTTGTTCTATCTGGGCTGGAATATTGCTGCACACAAATTGCACCTTTCAAGGCAGGTGAAATTGCTGACCTAGAAAATGTACAGAGAACCTTCATGCCATGCATAACTGCGATAAAACACCTCAATTACTGGGAATGCTTGAAATTCCAAAACCTGTACTCCCTAGAACGCAGGCGGGAGAGATGCATGATTATTTACACTTGGAAGATCCTAGAGGGATTACTACCAAACTCGCACACGAAAATCAGTCCCAACGAAAGCAAAGGACTCGGCAGACGATGCAACATCCCCCCAATGAAAATCAAGGGTGCCACTAGCACGATAAGAGACAACACAATTAGTGTCAGGTCCCAAGACTATTCAACTGCCTCCAAGCATACATAAGGGAGTTTACCAATAGACCCCTGGCTGTCTTCAAGCAGGCACTAAACAGGCAACTAAAGTCAGTACCTGACCAGCCGGGCTGTGGTTCGTACATTGGATTGTGTGTAGCCAGCAGTAATAACCTTGTTGATCAGGCCCTGATCCACCATGAGGAATGGTTACAGACCAGGCCGCGAAGGTGTTGACCCCCGGAACTATCTCCAGGTGCGCCAGGTATACAGTTTGAATTATCTCTAATAAACTTCGCCCCTCCACCACCTTTCAGATTCACCCTATGGGTGTGGAACAATTTATTGTCTTGAATATGGCATTCAGAAAGCATTTCTCTGTTTTCAGGAAAAAACAGGACTCTATTATAGCAATAATATCTATGCTTCCTATACAAGCAATTAATATTAACTCGTCTATCTTATTTCTTACGCTCCTACTGTTAGATTAGTAAAGCTTCAGTGAGTTGATCACTCGCTGCCGTCTACTGTCTCTCTTTGTTTGTTAACCAGTTCCATTGCATTTATTAGTAACTTTAGGGTGAATAATGTCTTATTAATATATCCTTGAAGTATCCTGGCAATGTTTGCGGCTTTCATCTTTCCCACACACACCCAAACCTCTACAATTCATCAGTTTAAAGTTCTAGACAACTCAGCAACGGCCACCTCGACAGAGTCGGCTTACTACCAATCCTGCCCTAGAGAGATGTACCCCATCCCTTGCATACGTATCATATTGGCCATAGAAATTGTCCTAGTTGTCAATGAATGAGATTGCAAGTTCTTTGCAGTACCTTTCTAGCCAGCAATTGCCCTAATCATCCACTCATTGACCACTCTTCTTCTAAGTAAAAATGCTACAGCCAGCAATTGCCCTAATCATCCACTCATTGACCACTCTTCTTCTAAGTAAAAATGCTACAGAAAAAACTATATGCTCATTATTGGGTAAGAGACAATTGATAGAATTAAACGTGAAATCGGCGAGGGGAAACTCATAGGCCTAGGTCGTCAAACACCCTTCATGTACAGTGTATAAGTACCTAGACGCAAATAAAGTGCAGTGGGAGGAAAGATTCTCTGATAAGATAGTGTATAATATAGTGATACCATAGAGAATGGTGTAGAGGAAATACGATAGAGTAAGTGAAGTTTTATGAGGCCTGAAGTTAGGTCAACCCGAAACCTCCCTACTGAGTAAACAAACGCAGTTGGCAGAGGTCTCCAGTATATTACACAAGTCACATAAGGAATCCAAAGAATCCTTCAAAAGTACAAGAACAGATATTGTGATGAGGAATGTTGAAAGAGTACAGCAGTGAAGGTACTTCTTTGAATACAACTGTGAGAAACGAACAGGAATGCACAGTACACATATAAACAGACTTTTACCTGATTTATCCAAGTCACGAGATATTATTACAATATTTTTTGCCAGTTGATGTTAGTTAAATTGAAATTATAAGTCACTTTACACCCATCACTGGAATTATATCAATAAAGATGAAAACCTGTCTACAATGTAACATTGCTTTCAAGAAAAATATTTTTGAAGATTGAGACACTTATGCAACATATGGGAATCTTTATTTAGGAAACGTTTCGCCACACAGTGGCTTCATCAGTCCAATACAAAGCAGAAAGGTGTAAGGAGAGGAGGAATTTGAGGTAATCAGTCCCTCAGCCTGGAGTCGATGTGTTCAGTCCATCAATCTTGCAGAATGTACAGCACTGGGCCGTAGACGTGGCTTATATTCTGTAGTCAGGTGAGGCGAAGCAGGAGGCGGGGTCAAACGTTTTGCCACACAGTGGTTTCATCAGGCCAGTACAAAGCAGAAAGGTGCGAAACGTTTCCTAATTAAAGATTCCCATATGTTGCATAAGTGTCTCAATCTTCAACTTGTCGGTTTTCAAAACCATTCATCACAACTGCCAGACACTGCAGCATCATGGCATCTCGATACAAAGAATTCTCCAACTTGTCCAACCTTTGGACAATGACCTACTTCGACAAGTGGATGGTACCACTATGACCCCGCCTCCGCCTGCTTCGCCTCACCTCACTACAGTATATAAGCAACGTCCACGGCCCTATGTTGTACGTTATACAAGATTGATGGACTGAACACATCGTCTCCAGGCTGAGGGACTGATTACCTCAAACTCTTCTTCTTACACCTTTCTGCTTTGTATTGGACTGATGAAGTCACTGCGTGGCGAAACGTTTCCTAAATGAAGATTCCCATATGCTGCATAAGTGTCTCAATCTTCAACGTGTCGATTTTCAAAACCATTCATCACAAAATATTTTTGGGTTACAATGCTACCTTTGCCATTAATGTTGTCATGTTTCATGCTGTGATATTTCTACCTCTACCAACACTGATATTAAAGTAGATCAGTGTTTTTGGTTCTGCCTGAAAGACAGAAAATGATGGGAGCATATTCCATTCTTAGTAAACGACAAAAACACCATAAATATATAATTTTTGGAGAAATAAGCAGTTTTACCTGAAGGCTGTGAAAGTGATGAATTAAAAGAGGACCTAGAAAGGACACGTTGGAAAGATATCGTAAACATCATGGATACGAACCACTGCCTAGAAAGAATCAACTCTGTGGCACATGAGGTAAATTCCCTTAAGGAAAAATAAGGAAAGAAGTAAACTAGAAAAAGTGAGACACTCTACAGGCGAAGGTAAATATACGGAAGGAGGCACTGACTAGTTATATATAAAATATCGAACGTAACCTAAAGAAATCATACAGAAACCATGAAACACTGAAAGAACTTAAAGTAATAATTGAAATTGAAAGAATCCCAAAATATTTCTTTTTTATATTTCAAATCTAGGACAAACCACATCCAGTACTGGGCCTTTTATTCAAGATGGGACTTAGAAATAAGTGAGAAACATAAGTCTCAATATGACTCAGTTTTTATTGAACCATTAATTAGACTAAGGATCGACAATCTGAATGAAATTTTCATTAGTGAAACGCACTTTTTTTTAATATTTACAGACTTTCTGATATAACCCTAAAAACACTTGACTTTGAAAAATCAATTAACGAGATGCCCATGCACTCTGCCACACGTTCATCAAGAACTGCAAGAAACTCTTTTCATTGAGAAGGGCCCCAGACATGGAGGTCATCCCAGTCACAAAATGCAGCTGATATAGTCCCATTGCACAAACGTGGCAGTAAAGCAAATGCAAAGAATTATAGACACTAACGTCTCACATCAAAAAAGTCTTTGATAGGGTTCTAAGAAGCAAGATCGCAAATCACTTAGATACCCCACAGTTGCACAATCCAGGGAAGCATGGGTTTAGAACAGGTCTCTCTTTCCTCTCTTAACTACTGGACCACTGTGACATGGTCTTGGATGCACTGGATGACACACATAATGCATATGTAACATTCTTAGACTTTGCGATATCCTTCGACAAGTGTGATCATGCTGTAATAACTCACAAAATATGTGATAAAGGAATAACAGGTAAAGTCGGTAGATGGAACTTTAATTATCTAACCATTAGAACACAAAATGCAATAGTTAAGTAAGAGGCGGCTACAGTGAAAAGCTATGTTCTTCAATGTACAGTATCCACTCCCATCCTTTACCTCATCCTCATATCTGACATAGACATAAATATAAACCATACTAGAATTTGCATAACAATATCATCCACTGAGGACACCAAATCTATTTGCGGATTTAAACCAAGTCTTCATGTGGGCCACAGAAAACAATACGTAGTTCAATGTGGACTAATTTCAATTGCTCGTTTATGGAAAACTCAAGGAAATAAATACTAGATAGGAGTATAAAACAAATTTCAACCATGAAATAGAGTGGAAAACTAATGTGAAGGACTTGGTAGGGATAATGTCAGAGAATCTCTCTTTTGAAGATCACAACAATGTCTCTACCACATCTGCAAGGAAAATGATAGGATGGATAATGAGAATCATCAAAACCAGGGATGCCAAGCCAGAGATGATTCTCTGTAAATCATTTGTTCTCTCTATTCTGGAATACTGCTGTACACTAACGGCCCCTCTCAAGGCTGTCGAAATTTGGAGATCTGATGAATATATAATATAGAACTTTCACTTCGTGTATAAGTACAGTCAAGCACTTACATTACTGCGACTGTTTGAAGTCCCTTGACCAGTACTCCTTGGAACTCTCGTAAGGAAAAATATATTACAATTTACACCTGGTAAATAATAAATTATTTAGTTCCAAATAAGCGCACGAAAATTACCCCCTACGTAAACAAAACACCCGACTGGCGGTGTAACATCCCCCTAATGAAAAGCAAGAGTTCTTGATACAGGGTATCAAGAACCCAGACTGTTCAACTGCCTCCCAGCATTCATAAGAAGGATTGCCAATAGACCCCTAGCTGTCTTCAAGAGACATCCCCCAGACATCATAGCACTCACAGAGACAAAGGTCATTAGGTTGATAATAGATGCGATCTTCCCAACTAGCGATCAGACGCTGAGGAAATGAGAAGATGAAGAAGTTGCAGTATTCATCCAAAATCAGTGGAGTTTCGAGATAAGAGGATTGGACAGAAGGGAAGCAGGAGACTGCATATTAGGAACACTTCAGACAGGTGGTCCCAGGGTGCTGATAGCAATGATGTACAACCACACTGACTCACGAAATCGTAATGACACGATTGCAAACAAACCATACCACGAGCGGGATTTGAACCCGCAGTCGGAGTCTCAAAACTCCAGACCGTCGCGTTAGCCACTGGACCAGCTAGTCACAATAAGATTAGTCCAACTAAGTGTATTTCTACACCATAGGAAGGTTAGCATAGGCACCACTGTGTCCACAAATGCAAGTTTTTTTACAGACGAATCTCCCGCTAGCATGGCCGTGACGAACTCTAGCTAAAGTACCTTCAGAGCCGTCAACATGACTCACGAAATCGTAATGACACGATTACAAACAAACCATACCACGGTTCGTCTCGGCCATGCTAGTGGGAGATTCGTCTGTAAAAAACTTGCATTTTTGGACACAGGAATACAACTAATGAGAGAGGAGAGGACGAACCAGCAAGGCTGGACCTCGTATTCACCTTAAGCAGTTCTTACATAGTGGATATTACATACAGAAGCCCCCCCTAAATGCTACTGATCTATCACTCCTGAGTTTCTATAACATTCAAGACTTAATAGAGGAGAGTGAAGCAGCATAAGGAGGTGAGAAACCAAACTTCTAAAGAGGGGACTATACACGCATAAGGTATTGAGTAGATGGCGGGAATATTTTGAGGAACTTTTATGTGTCGATGAAGGAAGAGAGGCGGTAATTTCATGCACTGGTCAGGGAGGTATAACATCTTTTTGGAGTGAAGTAGAGCAGGATGTGAGTGTTGGGGAGGCGCGTGACGCATTACGTAGAATGAAAAGGGGTAAAGCAGCTGGAACTGACGGGATCATGACTGAAATGTTAAAAGCAGGGAGGATATAGTGTTGGAGTGATTGATATTTTATTTAATAAATGTATGAAAGAGAGGAAGGTACCTACGGATTGACAAAGAGCTTTTATAGTTCCTTTATATATAGGAAAGGGGGCCAAAAGAGATTGAAAAAATTATAGGGGAATAAGTTTATTGAGTACACCAGGAAAAGTGTACGGGAGGGTTATTATTGAAAGAATTAGAGAGAAGACAGAATGTAGGATTGTGGATGAGCGAGGAGGCTTTAGAGTGGGTAGGGGATGTGTAGATCAAGTGTTTACATTGAAGCATATATGTGAACATTATTTAGATAAAGGTTACCACGAGGTTATTCTGGGGATCAACGCCACCGCGGCCCGGTCCATGACCAGGCTTCCCGATGGATCAGGGCCTGATCAACCAGGCTGTTACTGCTGGCTGCACGCAGCCACAGCCCGGCTGATCCGGCAATGACTTTAGGTACCTGTCCAGCTCTCTATGGAAGGCAGCCAGGGGTTTATTGGCAATTCCCCTATTGCTTGATGGGAGGGTGTTGAACAGTCTTGGGCCCTGGACACTTATGATGTTTTCCCATAGTGTACCAATGGCGCCCCTACTTTTAACTGGGGGCATTTTGCATCGCCTGCCCAGTCTTTTACTTTCGTAGGGAGTGATTTATGTGTGCAGATTTGGGACCATTCCTTCCAGGATTTTCCAAGTGTAGATTATGATATATCTCTCCCTCCTGCGTTCCAACGAGTACAAGTCAAGTGCTTCCAAGCATTCCCAGTAGTTAAGGTGCTTGACAGAACTTACACATGCAGTAAAGGATCTCTGTACACTCTCTAGATCTGCAATTTCACCTGCTTTGAATGGAGATGTTAATGTACAGCAGTATTCCAGCCTTGAGAGAACAAGTGATTTGAAAAGGATCATCATTGGCTTGGCATCTCTCGTTTTGAACGTTCTCATTATCCATCCTATCATTTTCTTTGCACTTGCGATCGTAGCACTGTTGTGATCCTTGAAAGTGAGATACTCAGACATTACTACTCCCAGGTCCCTTACATTATTTTTCCGCTCTATTGTATGGCCAGAGTCTGTAGTATACTCTGTTCTAGTTATTATCTCCTCCAGTTTTCCATAATGGAGTAGTTGGAATTTGTCCTCATTGAACATCATATTGTTTACCGTTGTCCACTGGAAAACTTTGTTTATATCTTCTAGGAGGTTAACCACGTCCTCAGCAAATGACAGCCTCATGCAGATCCTGGTATCATCCGCAAAGGATGATACGGTGTTGTGATGTATATCTCTGTCTATGTCTGATATGAGGATGAGGAATAAGATAGGGCGAGTACTGTGCCTTGTGGTACAGAGCTCTTCATTTTGGCAGCCTCCGATTTAACTCTGTTGACCACTACTCTTTGTGTTCGATTTGTTAGGAAGTTGAAGATCCATCTCCCCACTTTCCCAGTTATTCCTTTAGCACGTATTTTATGGGCTATTACGCCATGATCACATCTGTCAAATGCTTTTGCAAAGTCTGTGTATATTACATCTGCATTCTGATTTTCTTCCAGTGCATCCAAGGCCATGTCATAGTGATCCAGTAGTTGTGAGAGGCAGGAGCGACCTGCCCAGAACCCATGTTGCCCTGGATTGTGCAGATTTTGGGAATCCAGGTGATTTGCAATCCTGCTTCTTAGCACTCTTTCAAAGATTTTTATGATGTGGGGCATCAGAGCTATTGGTCTATAGTTCTTAGCTAATGCTTTGCTGCCACCTTTATGGAGTGGGGCTATATCCGTTATTTTAAGTGACTGTGTAATTTCACCCATATCCAAGTTCCTCCTCCATAGTGTACTTAGGGCACACGAGAGGGGTTTCTTGCAGTTCTTAATGAATACAGAGTTCCACGAGTCTGGGCCAGGGGCTGATTGCATGGGCATGTTGTCAATGGCTTTTTCGAAATTTATCGGAGTTAGGGTAATGTCGGAAATCTGGCATACATTTGTGGAGTTTTGAGGCTCATTCATGAAGAAATCATTTGGGTCGTCGATCCTCAGACTGATTAGTGGTTCACTAAACACAGAGTCGTACTGGGATTTCAATATTTCACTCATTTCCTTGTTGTCATCTGTGTAAGTCCCATCCTGTCTGAGTAAGGGCCCGATACTAGATGTGGTATTTGCCTTGTTTTTGGCATACGAAAAGAAATATTTTGAATTTCTTTCAATTTCACTAATAACTTTAAGCTCCTCTTGTTTCTCCTGGTTCCTGTAAGAGTCATTTAACTTAAATTCGATAGTTTCCACTTCCCTGGTCAGCGCCTCCTTTCGTGTATCAGATATTCCAGCACTCCTGAGGAGCTCAGTGACTCTTCGTCGTCTTCTATAGAGGGAGCGTCTTTCTCTCTCCAGTTTACTCCTGCTCTTCTTATTTCTTAGGGGAATATGCATAGAACATGCTTCAGCTGCTAGGAAGTTGATCCTTTCAAGGCACTGGTTTGGATCCATGTCATTTAAGATATCTTCCCAACATGTTTCATTTAGGACATGGTTTACCTGGTCCCAGTTGATGTCCCTGTTGTTGAAGTTGTATTTTGTGAAGACACCTTCACAGGTATATGCATTCTGCTGAACAGGACCCCTATGCATGTACATCTGGACTTCGATTAGGTTGTGATCGGAATTAGCTGTTTTTGACATTCTTATGTCTCTTATCAGGTCCTCATTATTTGTGAAGATAAGGTCAAGTGTGTTTTCTAGTCTTGTTGGCGCCACTATCTGCTGGCTTAAGGTGCGTTTTTCACAGACACTTAGTAGCTCATGTGTGTGTGACCTTTCATCTGCGCTACCTCCGGGGATTGTTTCAGCTATAACATTATTTGCTACATTCTTCCATTTTGTATGCCTTAGGTTGAAATCACCAAGCAGTAAGATGTTTGGGGATGGAGCTGGAAGGTCTTCCAGACAGTAATCAATTTTCAGTAGCTGTTCCTTGAACTGTTGGGAGGTTACATCTGGTGGCCTATATACATCCACAATGACTAGGATTTGGTTCTCCATTTTTAGTGATAGAACTTCAACTACCTCATTTGTGGTGTTCAGTAACTCCTTGCAGATGATGGACTCTTTGACATACAGGCCAACCCCCCCTTGTTGCCTGTTCTCTCTGTCGCATCTAAAAAGGTTGTAACCACTTATCCATATTTCACTGTGAAAGGTAGGGAAGCTTTCATTGCATTTAAGGATTTAGAAAAGGCATATGAAGAAGTGGATAGGGGAGCAATGTGGCAGATGTTGCAAGTTTTTATGAGGATAGTGAGGCTCAGGTTAGGGTGTGTAGAAGAGAGGGAGACTACTTCCCGGTAAAAGTAGGTCTTAGACAGGGATGTGTAATGTCACCATGGTTGTTTAATATATTTATAGATGAGGTTGTAAAAGAATTAAATGCTAGAGTGTTGGAGAGAGGAGTGGGATTAAATTATGGGGAATCAAATACAAAATGGGAATTGACACAGTTACTTTTTGCTGATGATACCGTGCTTATGGGAGATTCCAAAGAAAAGTTGTAAAGTTTTTTGAATGAGCTTGGGATGGTGTGTAAAGGTAGAAAATTAAAAGTGAACACAGATAAGAGTAAAGTGATTAGGGTATCAAATGACTTAGATAGAGGCAAATTGGATATCACATAAGAGAGGAGGAGCATGGAAGAAGTGAATGTTTTCATATATTTTGGAGTTGATGTGTCAGCGGATGGGTTTCTGAAGGATGAGGTTAACCATAGAATTGATGAAGGAAAAAACATGAGTGGTGCGTTGAGGTATATGTGGAGACAAAAACGTTAATATGGAGGCAAAGAAGGGAATGTATGGAAGTATTGTGGTACCAACTCTCTTATATGGGTGGGAAGCTTGGGTTGTAAACGCAGCAGCGAGGAGGAGGTTGGAGGCAGTGGAGATATCCTGTCTATGGGCAATGTGTGGTGTAAATATTATGCAGAAAATTCGGAGTGTGGAAATTACGAGAAGGTGTGGAGTTAATAAAAGTATTAATCTGGGGGATGAAGAGGGGTTGTTGAGGTGGTTTGCTCATTTAGAGAGAATGGATCAAAGTAGAATGACATAGAAAGTCTATAAATTTGTTGGGGTAGGGGTCGTCCCCGAAAAGGTATTGTAACCACGAACGAGTGGTATTGATCAATAACAACACTGCGCTAGCCAAGGATTCGAACCCATGTTGTACTGGCCTGCCTCATGGTAAGCGAGAACCACATGACGCTTTAAACCACAGGACCACCCAACCTTACAAGAATGGTACAGCCAGCACACAGCTAGCTGTTGGGTCACCATCCGAGGGCATACGGAGGTGTGGGAGCCTCTAAGCTAATTTCATTCTCATCCCTGTTTTGTGTACTAGCCTCAAAAGCAGTGACTTGTCTTGCATTTGAGATCTCCCGTCAGCAATTGTTTGCATATATATATATATATATATATATATATATATATATATATATATATATATATATATATATATATATATATATATATATATATATATATATATATATATATATATATATATATATATATGTCGTGCCGAATATGTAAAACTGGTCAATTAGCAAGAACTCATTTAAAATTTAGTCCTTTCTAAAATTTTCTCTTATACGTTCAAAGATATATTTTTTTCATTAATGTTGATGTAAAAATTTATAATTTTGCGCCAAAAGGAACTTAGAAAACTTACCTAACCTTATTATAACAAGAACAATTTATTTTAGCCTAACCCAACTAAATATATTTTAGGTTTGTTTACAGTAATTTAATACTAAACAAACACAGTGAAATATATTTTTTTCGTTAGGTTCAGAATGATTTTGGCGAAATTATTGCATACACAAATTTTCACTTGTCCTATATGGCAAGATGAGCGTTGCTATTTAAGCCAAGATCGCAAGTTCTGCCTATTCGGCACGACATATATATATATATATATATATATATATATATATATATATATATATATATATATATATATATATATATATATATATATATATATATATATATATGTATATATATATATATATATATATATATATATATATATATATATATATATATACATGTATATATATATATATATATATATATATATATATATATATATATATATATATACATATATATATATATACATAATATATATACATATATACATATATATATATATATATATATACATAATATACATATATATACCACCTCTATAGCTGGAATGGGGACCCTCATCCTCAGAGAAGACAATAAACGTACCTCAGGGAAAACTCAAGGTTCTCCCCGGAGCTGTTTGAATATTTTCTTCTCCTACCACCCCCTATATTTATATTCTATGTGAACATTTATTAATAAACAAAATACATTTACAGAAAAAAACATAAACATGAATACAATGGCACAATGTATCAAAGATGATGAATTTCCTCCAGCTCCTCCGAGGCTGGACGTGAACCAAGTATGCAGCAAGCATTTCCCCTCTGGATGGCGATGCTGAGGCGCTGGAACATGAAAGTGGCTGCCCTTGGGTCCCTGGTGGTGTCGATGAGTCTGGAACCCAATTCTTTAAGGAAACGTGTGGCATTTTTTCCCCATGATCCCAAGGTCTCTGATCCCACTGGGACAAATTGATACTGTTGGCTAATGTCCCTGTACTTGCTGATCTTGTACTCCTCCCTGTGGTCAGCAGCTCCTCCCTGTCGCCCCACACTGTGATGGATATAGGTGTTAGCCAGTGTGGACACACAGGTATAGTCCCATGCTAAGAGCTTGCCATTCTTCCAAGGATAGATGGTGATCCCGTCGGGGCGGTTTGCTGGGTTGTGGGTATTGTTTGCTGCAAGTGATCGTGGCTCCCTCTCGGCAGGGCATCCAGCTGTAGCAAGGGTTCTCTTAATGATGTCGTTGACCTCATTGTGTCTTGCATGCCAGCCCTTGGTTTTGGAACAGTTAAGACCATGTAGACCGTATTGGTCTGCTTGCACTTCGCCGCAAATACACATATATTCTGTGTGAATTGGGGCAGCAAGGCGCAGAGCCACTGCAATACGGAGGGTCTTAGGGTCGAGTCGCGTTCCCATTGCCGATATGGGAACTGTTTGGAGGAAGTCCCCGGAGTGAGGTGCACTCACAGCCTGGAGACGGGCAATCTCCCTATCTGATGTTGCAGCCCTGAGCATGTTGGCAAGCACCTTTTCAGCAATTGGGCTATCCCAGCTTGACTGTTTGTGAGCCAGTGCTGCACTAGGGTTTGGTGCTGGAGCAGCAAGAGTCTCCCATTCGGTGATGGCACTGACATAGCTAGGGTCTTCTATTCCTGCTGAGTCACTGAGGGTGTCAGGAAGAATTTGTCTTATCAACTCGTTTGATGCAATGGAAGAGGATAGGAAAGCTGGTAGAGCAATCTGGGAGGATCTGCGTACTCCTAGCCCTCCAAGCCTGACCGGAAGTGAGGCTTGCAACCACTGTCCATCGTCAAGGGAAAGATTCAATACACTCTCTAGCATGGCCTTCAGGAGAGAGTCATATTCCTTGAGTTTTGGACTGCTGAAGGCTGGGGAGCATCTCAGAAAATAGGTAAGTTTTGGGGTTGACAGGCACCTGGTGAGTAGGTAGAAGGCATCGTGTGTGTCAATGTCTTTCATCCTGCTTTCCATCGTCCGGAGGTCTGAGACTTTTTTTCCTAGGATCAGATCGATGGCATTGGACCCAAGAGGAGCACCGAGGAGAGTGCTATTGGCCGGATCAATGGCTCGTGCTCCTGGTAAAATGGTACTAATATTCTGGATCAACTGTTGATTGGTAGAAACTATTTCACATTTGGTGGGGTTTAAAGAAAGTCCCAGGCTTTCTCCCATGTCTTTAATTTTACTGATGTCCTCCAGGAGAGATTCTGTTGTGCCAGCTAGGGTACCGTCGTCCAGGAACCAGATATTGAGCTCGCTGGAGAGTGCCTCCGTGACTTCCTTGATGACCAAACAAAATAGAAAGGGGGCGAGAGGGTCCCCCTGTTGCACGCCCTCACACGAGTCAATTTCATGGTCCCCAAACAATAGTTTGGAAGTCACACTATAACACGATTCTATGAAGGGATAAAGGGAAGGGAAGTTTCTATAAACTGCTTGGAGAGCAGCATCCCTTCTGACTGAGTTGAAAGCATTGGCAAAGTCCAATTTGACCAAGGCTTTTTCATAGGACATGTTTTTGATATATACTTGTGCTGCGTGGGCAGCTGCTTCACAGCCCTGTTGAACGCCGAAACCGAGCTGAGTTGGTTTCAGCATTGCGGCAGCCTCTTGACTCACCCTTCTTACTGCAGCCTTGGCGACTAGGCGCCGAAGGGTGTTACCCACTGCAATGGGCCTGATTCCGCCATCCTTTTTCCGGAGGGCACACAATGAGGCACCAAAGAAAAAGGGTCTGATGGCCTCTGGGACACCGCCAGCCAGGCACAGGTTGGAAAATTTGGTGAGTTCAGACAGCAGCCTCTCTGAAACCTCACCAAGTGCTGGATTGAGTATTTGTTTTAAGTGTTGAGTCCTTAAACCGGTGAAACCTCCTGCTGAACCCTGTGGAAATGACATAGCAGCTTTATACACATCAGCATCCTGTAAGGTTAGATGTTCCTCGCCTGCTGCAATGTCAGGGAGATCAATGTTGGTACTGGGAGCCCTGGGTGGATGTTTGTCCTTCAGAGCTTGCGCCGTGCTGACGTCCTTGGGAGCGATGGTATCCTCACTGGTTAAGTCTCAAAGCTCCAATAGTATTACCCTCTTCTATTTTTTTGCTAATTTGGGCTCTGATTTTTGAGGTGTCGGGTGTCCTGTTGTTGGCATTTGCCCGGCGGGTGTTTGTCGCCCTAGGGGGGAGACGGACGAGGTTGTCATCCCTTGGGAATGCATTTATTGCCCTAATAACATGTGTTGCTAGTGACTTGTCCCTCCTTGGTGGGACAGCCAAACAGGCATTGCCAAAAAGCAGCAAGTTATGCCAGGATCTGTTGTTTGAAGGAGCATCGTTGACTTTCTTCAGAAGGTCAGTGAATTTGCTAGCAGCTTGAGGGCGAGCTGCTTTGGGGATGTGTGTCAGAGTCCTGGTGGATGTTAATTTGATTGCAGATTTGAGGTCCTCTGTAGAGGTGAAGTCACGGTAGCTGTCAGCCCTGTCTGCTGGGGGAGGCTGTAGGTTGTTCTCATTTGGAGCTCTCCTGGAGCCTAGGCATCTATTGTGTGCACGGATGTTGCCAGATGTGGGATTGAGTGCACATTCCCTGTGGCACACCCGGCAAATGCCTCGTGAACGACAGCTTTGGCTCTGTCGTGAAGGTTCCTGGGAACCCGCGACTACTTGTGACATTGCTGATATCGTGGGGGTGGGAGGGCGCCAGCTGTGGGGTGACGGGTGAAGGGCAGCATGGATGCATGGGTGATGAGGGTGGGGGAGTAGCGAGCGGCGGAACTTGTAATTGGTGGGGCACTAAACGGCAATATATATATATATATGTCGTGCCGAATAGGCAGAATTTGCGATCTTGGCTTAAATAGCAACGTTCATCTTGCCATATAGGACAAGTGAAAATTTGTGTATGCAATAATTTCGCCAAAATCATTCTGAACCTAACAAAAAATATATATTTGATTGTGTTTGTTTAGTATTAAATTATTGTAAACGTATTTAAAATATATTTAGTTGGGTTAGGCTAAAATAAATTGCTCTTGTTGTAATAAGTTTAGGTAAGTTTTCTAAGATTCTTTTGGTGCAAAATTTAAATTTTTTACATTAACATTAATGAAAAAAATATATCTTTAAACGTATAAGAGAAAATTTTAGAAAGGACTTAATTTTAAATGAGTTCTTGCTAATTGACCAGTTTTACATATTCGGCACGACATATATATATATATATATATATATATATATATATATATATATATATATATATATATATATATATATATAAAGAATTGGGTTCCAGACTCATCGACACCACCAGGGACCCAAGGGCAGCCACTTTCATGTTCCAGCGCCTCAGCGTCGCCATCCAGAGGGGAAATGCTTGCTGCATACTTGGCTCACGTCCAGCCTCGGAGGAGCTGGAGGAAATTCATCATCTTTGATACATTGTGCCATTGTATTCATGTTTATGTTTTTTTCTGTAAATGTATTTTGTTTATTAATAAATGTTCACATAGAATTAGAAACATATAGGGGGTGGTAGGAGAAGAAAATATTCAAACAGCTCCGGGGAGAACCTTGAGTTTTCTCTGAGGTACGTTTATTGTCTTCTCTGAGGATGAGGGTCCCCATTCCAGCTATAGAGGTGGTACTTCCCTATATATATAGAAAATATATATATATATATATATATATATATATATATATATATATATATATATATATATGTCGTGCCGAATATGTAAAACTGGTCAATTAGCAAGAACTCATTTAAAATTAAGTCCTTTCTAAAATTTTCTCTTATACGTTTAAAGATATATTTTTTTCATTAATGTTGATGTACACATTTATAATTTTGCACCAAAAGGAACTTAGAAAACTTACCTAACCTTATTATAGCAAGAACAATTTATTTTGGCCTAACCCAACTAAATATATTTTAGATTTGTTTACAATAATTTAATACTAAACAAACACAGTGAAATATATTTTTTACGTTAGGTTCAGAATGATTTTGGCGAAATTATTGCATACACAAATTTTCACTTGTCCTATATGGCAAGATGAGGGTTGTTATTTAAGCCAAGATCGCAAGTTCTGCCTATTCGG
>NC_091361.1:2137305-2197305 GCF_038502225.1 Cherax quadricarinatus | reverse complement strand
TTTGTTGCCACATATTCCATCATCTCGTTTACTGATTTTCCTACCATTTCTCTGTCCCACTGAACCTCCTGCAGGAAGTTTCTCATACCTGTGTAGTCCCCCCTTTTATAGTTTGGCCTGTCCCCTTCAGTTCCTGTTACCTTCTCCACTTGTAACTCTACTATATAGTCAAAACTCAGAACCACATGATCGCTAGCTCCAAGGGGCCTCTCGTAAGTGATGTCCTCGATGTCTGAACTGCTCAGGGTGAACACAAGATCCAGTCTTGCTGGCTCATCCTCCCCTCTCTCTCTGGTTGTGTCCCTGACATGTTGATGCATGAGGTTTTCAAGTACCACATCCATCATCTTGGCTCTCCATGTTTCGGGACCCCCATGTGGCTCCAGGTTTTCCCAGTCGATCTCCCTGTGGTTGAAATCGCCCATTACCAGTAACTTTGCTCTGCTCGAGTGAGCTCTTCTTGCCACCTCAGCCAGTGTGTCCACCATCACCCTGTTGTTTTCTTCGTACTCCTCTCTTGGCCTCCTGCAGTTCTGTTGTGGGTTATACATCACTCCAATGACTACTTTATGTTCTCCGGACTGAATTGTACCTACAATGTAGTCTCTTTCTCCAATCATGTCCATGCCTTCCATTTCCTCAAATCCCCATTGGTGTTTTATGAGCAGTGCAACCCCTCCTCCCCCTCTACTCCTTCTACCTTTCCTCAGGATCTGATATCCTGTTGGGAAGATTGTGTCTGTTATTGTCTCAGCGAGTTTTGTTTCTGTGACTGCTATGATGTCTGGGGATTTTTCACTGATTCTTTCATTCCACTCCTCATGTTTATTCGTTATTCCATCCGCGTTTGTGTACCAAACCTTTAGTTTCTTTTCTATCATTGTGGTCATGCAAGTATATTGGGGTTGGGGGAGCGAGAGCCTTGGTGGGGGCCTATATGGGGCTGTGGTGTAGGTGGGGTTTGTGTTGATGGGGGTGGGGTCAGAATGCCCATAAGGGGCAGCTGTTGGGGTGAGGTTTGTGATATGGGGGTTGGTGGCA
The DNA here is from genome assembly GCF_038502225.1 of Cherax quadricarinatus. NCBI lineage: Eukaryota > Metazoa > Arthropoda > Malacostraca > Decapoda > Parastacidae > Cherax > Cherax quadricarinatus. Next base: position 2,196,264 of record NC_091361.1, on the reverse strand, counting down.
GAGGGAACAGTGAGTGGGTTGTAGTATAGGTTGCTCAGTTGCGTTGGGAATGTCGCGGGTGGAGTCTTTTGGTGGGAGATTCTGTGGGGTGTGTTTGCCCTTCCTCCTGTGTCTGGGTCCTGCTCATTTTCATTGCTTCTCGTTCCTCCTTGCGTCTCTGTACCCTCTCTTTCAGTGTAGTCCTTTCTTCTTGTGTTCTGTCGCGGTCGAGGTATACTCTCTGGTACCCCTCTTTGTCCCTCAGTCTTGCTTTCTCTTGCAGAATCCTGTGTGTGTATGTGTGTGTGTGTGTGTGCGTGTGTATGTGTGTGTGTGTGTATGTGTGTGTGTGTGTGTGTGTGTGCGTGTGTATGTGTGTGTGTGTATGTGTGTGTGTGTGTGTGTGTGTGTGTGTGTACGTGTGTGTGTGTGTGTGTGTGTGTGTGTGTGTGTGTGTGTGTGTGTACTCACCTAGTTGTGGTTGCAGAAGTCGATTCTCAGCTCCTGGCCCCGCCCCTTCTCTGGCCGCTACTGGGTCGCTCTCCCTGCACCATGAGCTTTTTCATACCTCTTCTTAAGCTATGAATGGATCCTGCCTCCACTACATCGCTTCCCAGATTATTCCACTCCCTAACCTCTTTGGGACTGAAGGAATACTTCCTGACATCCCTGTGGTTCATCTGAGTGTTCAGCTTTCAACTGTGTCCCTTGTTGCTGTGTCCCATCTCTGGAACATTCTATATCTGTTCACCTTTTCCAATTCATCTCAGTATTTAATTTGTCGTTATCATATCCCCCCTATTTCTCCTGTCCTCCAGTGTCGTCAGGTCGATTTCCTTTAACCTCTCCTCGTAGGACATACTCCTTTGCTCCGGGACTAGTCTTGTTGCAAACCTTTGCACTTTCTCTAGTTTCTTTACGTGCTTGGCTAGGTGTGGGTTCCAAACTGGTGTCACATACTCCAATATGGTCCTAACGTACACGGTGCACAGGGTCCTGAAAGATACCTTATTAAGATGTCGGAATGCTCTTCTTAGGTTTGCTAGGCGCCCATATGCTGCAGCAGTTATTTGGTTGATGTGCATCTCAGGAAATGTGCCTGGTGTTATGCTCACCCCAAGATCTTTTTCCTTGAGTGAGGTTTGTAGTCTCTGGCTCCCTAGACCGTACTCAATCTGCGGTCTTCCGTGCCCTTCCCCAGTCTTCATGACTTTGCACTTGGTGGGGTTGAACTCCAGGAGCCAATTGCTGGACCAGGCCTGCAGCCTGTCCAGATCTCTTTGTAGTTCTGCCTGGTCCTCGTCCGATTGAATTCTCATCAACTTCACATTATCTGTAAACAGGGACACTTCTGTCATGTCGTTCACAAATACCAGAAACAGCACTGGTCCTAGGACTGGTCCTTCGACTGACCCCTGTGGAACACCGATCGTTACAGGCGCCCACTCTGACTCCTCACCATGCACCATAACTCGTAGTTATGGTGCATGTTGAAGATTGTTGTTAGTGGTACACAAAGGGCCTCTGCTCCCTCTCTCGGGACCCATGGAGAGATGTTATCTGGCTCCTTCGCCTTTGAGGTATCTAGCTCGCTCAGCAGCCTTCACTTCTTCCTCGGTTGTGTGTGTTGTGTCCAACACTTGATGGTGAACCCCTTTTGTCTCCACTGTGAACACTTCCTTGAATCTCATGTTGAGTTGGTCACACCTCAGTCGTTTTTTGTGATCTCCCCTCCTCCCCTCCTAAGCCTGATTACCTGGTCCTTGACTGTTGTATTCCTCCTGATGTGGGTGTACAACAGCTTCGGGTCAGATTTGGCTTTCAGTGCTATGTCATTTTCATGTTGTCATTGGGACTCCGTTCTTACGCGTGCATATTCATTTTTGGCTCTCCAACTTCTCCCCTTATTCTCCTGGGTCCTTTGCGTTCTATACTTCTTCCATTCCCTGGCATACTTTGATTTGACCACTTGTTGTTCCATCCGCATTCTTGCACCATACCTTCAGTTTCCTCTCCAACAATGTGCTCTGGGAGGTCTATGTGGGTGAGGGACCTGGCAGTGTGCTGTGGGATTCTACAGCATAGTCTGGGATGGGGGATGTAAGTGTGGACCATGGTTTGTGTTGGGATATCGAGTTTGGTTGTTGGGTCCTTATTGCTGTTCTGTGTGTCTTGTACTTGTTGCTCTTCTCTGCTCTGGTTGTCCTGTGCTGATTCTGCTCTTATCTCTCCTCCTAGCCCCTTCCACCTCTGTGTCCTCTCCCCCAGCTGGTGTTGTTCTGTTAATGTTCTGTCTCAGTCCAGGATCACCCTCTCGTATATTGTTGATTCCTTCAGCCTTGGTTTCTTTTGCAGGAACCTGTTTCGCACTGTTTTGCAATGTGTGTGTGTGTGTGTGTGTGTGTGTGTGTGTGTGTGTGTGTGTGTGTGTGTGTGTGTGTGTGTGTATGCTTGCGAGTGTGTACGCGCGTGCTGGTGTACTCACCTATATATAGTTGCAGGGGTCGAGTCACAGGTCTTGGCCTTTGTTGGTCGCTACAAGGTCCGCTCTCTACTGGCTGCAAGACCCTTGACGTACCTGTTCGTAAAGCTATATATGAATCTCTACTACTTTACTCATTAGATTGTTCCACCTCCTGACAACTCTATGGCTGAAGAATTTCCTAACATCCTTCTGACTCATCTCAGTTTTTAACTTGAGCTTGAGCCCTCTAGCCCTCTTGTTCCTATTTCCCCATCAATGAAACTTTCAGTATTTTGTACAATATCATATCCTGCCTAGTCCTCCCGTCTTCCAGTGTCATCAGGTTAAGTTCCCTAAAATATGCTCTCCACTTTCTCAAATTTCTCTGTATACTTACCTAGTGTGGTTTCAATATGATGCTGTGTACTCGAATATGGGTCTGATATACATGGTCTACAGTGTCACGAATAATTTCGAAACTGTTTATAGTTTTGCTAGACATTTGCTGATAGTTATTTTGATGATGTGCGCCTCAGGGGATATATTTGGTATAATACTCACACTAGAGCTCTTCTCCATGAGTGAAGTTTGCAGTTTTTGCTGCCTAGCTGTTCTCCGCCTGCCGTCTTCTTGCTCATTCCCCAGACTTCATAACCTTGCACTTGGTGGGGTTAAACTCCAAGAGCCATTTGTCAGAGCAGGTCTATAGTCTGTCCATACCCAATTTAACCCTTTCCTAGTCCTCGTCCGCTCATATTCTCCTCACTAGTTTCATGTCGTCTGCGAAAAGGGATAGTTCTGAGCATCTGTTCAGTCAAATTAATAATAATAATAATAATAATAATAATAATAATAATAATAATAATAATAATAATAATAATAATGATAATAATAATAATAATAATAATAATAATAATAATAATAATAATAATAATAATAATAATAATAATAATAATAATAATAATAATAATAATAATAATAATAATAATAATAATAATAATAATAATAATAATAATAATAATAATAATAATAATAATATAATAATAAGAATATAAATAAATAAAAACAAAATGTATAATAATAACTTCATTTCTTCAAGTACACGTACAAGGTATACATGCTTAGCTGACATCAGTGTCATACTACTATATAGAAAGTCGTTTGTTATGCAGAGCATGTCGGGAAAATTAGGTCAGTTTTGTCCCAGGATGCGACCCACACCATTCGACTATCTCCCAGGTACCCATTTTACTGATGGGTGAACATAGACAACCGGTGTAAATAAACACACCAAATGTTTCTACCCTCTCTGGCAATCGAACCCAGACATTCGCCGTGTGAAGCGAGAGCTTTAGGCACCAGGTCACGGGGTACTGTGGCCTGGTGGCGTGATATTCAAGAATCAGCAGCAACCTGAAGGCTGATCTGTGCAGAACCTCCACGCATTACATGATTTACATGAACCATTACGTAAAGTTTGTCACGGACTATCACTCACTGTTTACTTCCTTTCACGTATTCCCCGATCCAGTACAATTCCTGCCTGTTCCTCTAGCTTTTGTATCAGTCTCTTGGGCGGCTCTGTGTCAAAAACTTTCTTACACTCCAATAACATGCAATTTGACCATCCTTTTCTCTCCTGTCTTACTTCTGTTACCTTGTCATAGAACTCAAGTACTGCTGTGACAAATGATTTTTCATCCCTGAAGCCTTGGTGGTTGTCTTTTATGAACCCACTCCTTTCTAGGTTCTCCATCACTCTTCTCCATCACTGATGTGTTGTTTATGCTGCCTGTATGTTTTCTTTCTTAAAAATCAGGGCTACCTTTGCTATCTCCTACACCTATGGCAGTTTCCCTATTTTGATGTTGAAGATTGTTGCTAGTGGCACACACAGTGTCTCTACTCCCCTCTCTTAGGACCTAAGATGAGATGTTAGAAAGGTCCACCACCATCGAAATATCCAACTCATATAGTTTCTTCACCTTCTCACCTGTTTTTAGTGAGTCCAGCACTTGCTGGTGTACCCTACCACCTTGGTTTCCTGGAAGCCTTTCTACCTCCACCGAGAATACCTCACTAAATCTCATGCTGAGCTCTTTGCATACATCTTGGAGCACTCCTTGTGAGCTCCCCTCCTTTCTTCCTTCCTTCCTCAGCCTGATTACCTATTCTTTGAATGTTGTTTTCCTACTGATGTGCTTGTATAACAATCTTAGGTTCAAATTTGGCTTTTGATGCTGACTCATTTTCATACTGCCGCTAGGCTCTCTACTCATCCATGCATATTCGTTTCTGGCTCTTTGGCTCAGCTCCTTATTTCCCTGAGTCTATTGCCTTCTACATCTTTCCCGTGTTCTAGGACACTTGGTTTTGGCCTTTCTATTTCTTTGGGTGAATCATGGACTCACTCAGGTCTTCTCATGGTTTCTCTTGCCCTTGAATATGAACTTCTCAGCTTCCCTGTGTTTGTTGGCCACGTGTTCTCTCATCTCGTTTCATGTCTTTCTCACCGGTTCTTTTTCCCCACTGCACCTCATGCAGGAACTGCCTCTTACCTGTGTCGTCCTCTTTTTGAAGTTTGGCTTCTCCCATCCTTCTCATGCTGCTTAGAACCATGTGATCACTAGCACCGAGGGGCCTTTCATAAGTAATATCCCCAATGTCAGAACTGCTCAAGGTGAATATGAGGTTCATCCTTGCTTGGTCTCCCTCTCTTCTCTCTCTGGTTGTGTCCCTAACATGTTGGTACATGAGGTTTTCCAGTACCGCCTCCAGGATCTTAGCCCTCCACGTTTCTGGTCCCCAAGGTGGCTCTAGGTTTTCTCAGTCTCCTTGTGATTGAAATTCCCCATAACTAGTAGCTTTGTCCTGCCCATATGGGGCCTTCTGACCACCCCATTAGTGTGTCTACCATCATTCTGTTGCTCTCATCATAGCTTTGTCTTGGTCTCTTGCTATTCAGAGGTGGGATATACATCACTGCTATCACCACCTTGTGACTTCCAGTCTGAAGAGCTCCTACAAAGTCACCTGTTTCCCTTCTGTCCATACCTCCCTCCTCCTCAAAGCGTCACTGGTTGTTGAAGAGCAGAACACCAAAAGTGATGCCTCATTGGTGATGCTCGTGAAAGCTATCAATAAATTTGCCAGTCTAGCATTTGCTGCAGCGGTTATTTGCTGGATGCTGGGCACTGGCGAAATGCTCAATATGTTTACAGCCTTTGTCTCCCGAGTCTCTGCGCTATTTCCAGTCGTCTTTGTCCTCCGAATTTTATAACTATGCATTTGTTGTATTTAAATTCCAATAGCTACTTGTCATATCAATTACGCAGCCTGTCCTGATATTACACATTTCTGGCAGGTGCCCTGTTTCTGTCGAATTTGCTAAAGATTACTGCTGGTGGTTCATACAGTTTCTCCATTTCCCCTTTAAGAATCCAGATATAGGTGAGTACAAATAGGAAGAGTGTCTGTTTGGCACTCAACCACGTCTTGCATTCTCAAGTGCTTAACATGAATTAACATTAATTTAAGAATCCAAGGAGGGATTTTGCCTGGTCCCATCACTTTTTAGGTAACTAGTTCACTCAGTATTTCCTTCATCATTCCTCCTGTTGTCTAAACTGTGTTTAATGTTCATTGGTGAGCTCTCTTTCTTTGATTTTCTAGCAATGTTCTTGTTTCCACTAAGAATACCTTCCTGGATCTTTTGTTCGGTTCCTCACAGACTTCCTGGTAATTCCTAGTGAGCTCCCCTTCTTCTTTCTTGAGCCTTAGTATATGGTTATTTGGTTTTTTTTTCTGATGTGGGCTTGGGTTTGGCTTTTGATGCTATGTCATTCTTATATTGTCGTTCAGCTTGTCGTCTTATCCATACAAATTCATTTCTGGCTCTTGTGCTTGTTTCTGTATTTCCTGGAGCTCTTTGTTTAAAATATGTCTTTCATGCTCTTGCATTTTAGCTTTCGTCTCATGTTCCTCTGACAATACCATGAGCTAATTCTGTTCATTCTGTGCCTCTTCTGTTTTTATGTATGAATATCTTGTCTGCCTCCTGGCACCTTTCAGCTACACTCTCCACCATTTCATTTGCTATCTTACCTCCTTGTTCCTGTTCCCGAGGCACTGCTCAAGAGATGCCTCTTGCCGCCACAGTCTTCTCTTTTGAAGTCAGGTTTGTCTTTTCCTTCATAGTCTATTCCTCGCTACGTTCACATCGATTCTCGGCCCTGGATGGTCTCTTGTTGTAGGGTGCCTCTTATATTCGATGTCCTCCTTAACAGAGTGGACACAAGGTTCATCCTTGTTGAGGACAGCAACAGGACAATCCCTGTTGTTGTCCTCATATTCCTGCCCTGGTCCCTAATTCTGTCCTTATATTTCAGCCTTGGTTTCTGATGCTGTCCTCATACTTCTACTTTTTCCAGTTCAAGACTGAGGAACTAATTACCTTAAACTTCTTCTCATTTTCCACTGTTCTTCTCTGAAATGGATTGATGAAGGCACTACCTAGCAATAAATGTTGCACAAGTTTCTCATTAATTAAATATTTCATAATCTTTGGATTTAGTGCTGGTGCTGCATACGCCAAGATGGGCCTGTCATATGTAATAATGGTCGATAATTACCTTTTGTTTTTTATTCCAAAATATTTAGTCCCAAAACCAATCAATGCCTTTGATCTTTACCTGTACCTTTGAAGAGTTTAGAGAGTTTATCTACTTTCTGAGCCCGGCCATGGGCTAGGCTCGTCTGGTGCTTGCCTGGTCAACCAGGATGTTGCTGCTGGAGGTTCACTGCACCACATATTCATCACAGCCTGGTTGGTCTGGCACCTGGTGAAGATACTTGTCCAGTTTCCCCTTGAAGGCTTCTACACTTGTTCCAGCAGTTTCTGATATCTTCCGGTAAGATTTTGAATAGTCTGGGACCCCGTATGTTGATACAGTGTTCCCTTATTGTCCCCACCGCTCCCCTGCTCCTCAGTGGGTTTATTTTACACTTCCTACCATATCTCTCACTCCAATATGTTGTTATGGTAGTGTGCAGATTTGGGACCAGGCCCTCGAGTATCTTCCAGGTATATATTATCATGTCTCTCTCCTCCGCTCCAATGAATACATATTCAAGACTTGCAGGCGTTCCCTGTAGTTTAGGTACTTTACAGGCTCAATGTGAGCCGTAAACGATCTCTGTATTTGTTCCAGCTCCATTATTTCTCTTGCTTTGAACGGGGCCGTCAGCACTGAGCAATATTTTAAGTGAGGGAGCATTAGTGATTTGTAGAGTGTCACCATCGGCATTTTTTCCCTTGTTTTGAAGGTTCTCAATACCCACCCTGTCATCTTCCTGGCTATCATGATCTTTGTCTTGTTACGGTCTTTAAAAGAAAGGTCCGTTTGACATAATTATTCCTATGTCTTTTACGTGTTAATTACGTTCTATTTGGTAACCCTCTTAAGTTTTGTATATAGTGTTCCTTTTGAGTTCTTCATTCTTTCCATAACTAAGCAACTGGAATTTATCGCCACTGAACGTCATGTTGTTCTCCACTGCCCTCTGGAAAACCTAGTTTATATCTTCCTGTACTTTTTCAGTGTCCTCTACCGCAGTGACTTTCATGCTTATTTTAGTGTCATTTGCAAATGATGTTTAATGAGATTATTGGTGAGGCAGTGGCTTGGAGTATATGATAGACGTCTTTGGAGGCTTCTTACTTCATTTGAAAATGTCGTGGTGGGTACACAGGCTTGTGTGTTGTGCCCATGGCCTGATTGGGCCATCCCACAAGAGAGAGCTACTAGTAGGCCTTGTGTCTTCCTGCTAGGCCGCTGTGTGAGTGAGAGTGTGGGACCAGCTTCCCACAGACTTGGACAGGCCCAGAGGGGAGCACCTGAGTGGCGCAAAATATGAACTGGCAGACAGCATAAGCTGTCTGTGCAGACAGTACAGGCTGTCTACATATGCTCGGCCACCTACCTCGTGTCGTCCCGACGCAACAATACTTGTGGTAAAAGAAACTCGGTCTCTCTCGTAGGAACAGGGCACAGAACACAAAATAAAAACATATATATACATATGGACATGGAAAAAAAACTTCCTACAGGGAGGGAAGAAAAAAACATTTGGGGTGTGCTAAACATCGTGGTCATAGGCAGTGTGAGTATTCTATACCGATGACAGGAAAGCAGGTTCTTTACTGCTGCAATGATGAGGGGTTACGTCCTGCAATTTCATACAGGTGCACAGGTAATTAAATCCAAAAAGGGGAAGTCTAAGGACGTTAGTCCATCTCCATCAATTCTACTCGTTGATTGGCAGGTGACCCTCTCTGTCATCCAAGCTGGAAAGATAGACAGGTTACCCACTGCTTAAGAAATCACTCTCCATGATAAGTACAATACCTAAAAGACGTGGTGATTATTACAACAGTCAACTTAGAGCAAGACTGAAAGGACTAAGTTTATTATTGGTCGAAAGTGAAGCTTTCAACCAATAAATCCACTAGAATACAAGGCAGGCATGTACTTACAGTAGTGCTGGGAGCTGTGAGTCTAGTGATTACTGTTTGGACTGGAGCCCCCACACGCCACCTTTCGGGGGGGGGGAAGGAGGAGGGGAAGGGATAGTGGGAGCTAGACTGACCCTACCTTAACAAGCAAGGCAGTGAGCGTCGAAGGGCATCACTGCACTCCTTCCTGCGTCTGGACAGATACTGCAACACAGGAGACATCACTGCGGCTGAGCTGTGATGTAACAGGGTACGGTCTCCTCTGGAACGGTGAAGCAGTCATCGTAGGAGTCGCTGCAGATTTCATTCAACCTGGGGCATGACATGCTGGTGCCCTCGAGTGAGGCGACGTCAAAACTCGGCAACTGGGCAGGACTTCTGGCAAGCAGCTCAGGAGGACACTTCTCGACTGGTACTGTCACTGGGCTGTCACTGCTGGCGAGCGTGGAGTGAGTTGTGGAGCAAGTCATGGCAGAGACAACTGGGCAAAACATCTGGGAGTCGTAACATCATACACCAGACTGCAGTGAGAGAGCTAGCAGTCAAAGTGACATCTTCTTTGTGCAGGCTGCTCACTGAAGCTTGTGACACGAGGCTGACACAGCGCCTGCCGACAGGGCTAACTACAGCTTGACGAGTGTCAGTCTCTCGGCAGTTGGAGTTATAGCAGAGGTTAGTCTAAGCGTCCCCAGACTTGTTTCTCTACATATAACTGCATTCTGAAGGTCTGGAGGTGAAGTGAAACAAATCTCGATGGGAATCATAGCAGGTACGATTCTGCAGAACATCACGAGCGACGAGCATAAGAGCTTTCTGTACAAGGGGGCTCGGGCTCAGAGCTGACTGATATCAGCTGTCAAACGCACTGGTCACACCGGTTGACTTAGAACAGTGGTGCTAATCAGGTCTGGCCGCAGACCTCACTGGACACACGGAAACTACACACACCCGCGGTACATGCGGTACAACATGGCTTAAACTAGCAAATGATGCTTTTCTGTGCACAGAACTGACACTAAGCCATACACTAACACGTGAGAACACTGACTGAGAGGAATTAATTAACACACGACATATCTTCTCTCAATCATCTCGACAATACTGAAATAATTACTAGAAACACTCGATGTGACATGTGTGATGTCAGGCGTGATGTCGCAAGGTGATGTCAGCAGCACTGTGACGTCAGCAGACATCTCGAGGTGACGTCAGGCAGACATCGTGACGTCATGAAGTCAGGCAGCATCGTTAGTGACGTCAATGTGATGCGGGCAGCAAACCATAGCATGTGGCCTGGGACATCTGGCTTGGTAACCCACGTGGCTTGTAGATCCACATGACATCGCCCACACCCCATGTGGCATCGGGATCCACATGGTGTTGGGGTCTACATAGCATGCTGATCCACATGGCTTGCTGATCTACGTGGCTTGCTGATCCACATGGCTTGCTGATCCACGTGGCTTACTGATCTATGTGGCTTGTAGATCCACATGGCATGCTGATCCACAGGGCTTGCTGATCCATGGTGGCGAGGAGCGTGGGTGAGTGTATGGCGAGGGAGGATCTGGCCACTTCCTCCTCTCCCACCCACAAACACAGGGAGACACACTGGACGCAGAAATCACCACAAAACTCACCTCTGGCTTGCTGAAACAGCCGTGCTGAGCTGAACAACAACAGCAGAACATACAAGTGATGCTGAACACGTGACTTGAGAAACAACGTGGGACGCTGTAGCATGGGGTCACTGGGATGCCACTTACAATTCTCGAAGAAATTCGGTAAATTTCGGCTGGATCCTGCATGTACCTGTGTCTGGATGCTGAAACGGTCAGACACGTCATCAGGATAACTCGTTGAGAGACGGATGCTTCTTGCATGGGGTGATGAAGTGAAGATGACTTCATCCCTTCCTCTCTCCGGGCAAACACAACTGCTGCGACCACCGCTTCCCACCAATGTTTAATGAGATTATTTGGTGAGGCAGTGGCGTGGAGTATATGATAGACGTCTTCAGAGGCTTCTTACTTTATTTGAAAACGTCGTGGTGGGTACACAGGCTTGTGTGTTGTGCCCATGGTCCGGGAGGGCCATCCCACGAGAGAGAGCTACTAGTAGGCCTTGTGTCTTTCTGCTAGACCGCTGTGTGAGTGAGAGAGTGTGGGACCAGCTTCCCACAGACTTGGACAGGCCCAGAGGGCAGCACCTGAGTGGCGCGAAATATGAACTGGCTGACAGCATAAGCTGTCTGTGCAGACAGTACAGGCTGTCTACAATGATGATACAAAAGCGTACCGGGTGTTTTTGTCTATGTCTGCTATGAGGATGAGAAACAGCAGAGGTGCCAGGACAGTGCTTGAGGCACTGATCTTTTGACCTCGCTGATGCTGGATCTTGCCCTGTTAACTACTACTTTTTGCGTTCTGTGTGTTAGGAAACCGAAAATTCATCTGCCTACCTTCCCCATAATGCCCATGGCCTTCATTTTATGCTCAATCTCTCCATGATCACATTTATCAAACTCCTTTGGAAAATCTGTGTAAATCACATTTACATTTCGGTCGTCTTCCAACGCCTCCGTAATTCTGTCATAATAGTTCAGCAGCTGTTACAGGCATGATCGTCTTGCTCTAAAACCATGCTGGTTCGGGTTATGTTGGTGGTGCTGCTCCATGAAATTTGTAATCTGTCGTCTCATCACTCTTTCGAAGATTTTTATGATGTGTGAGGTTAGGGCTACTGGTCTGTAATTTTTAGCTTGTGCTCTACTACCTCCCTTACGCAAAGGAGCTATGTCTGCACTCTTTCACCTAGATCTTCTCCAAAGAATACTGACGGCTCGTGATAGTGGTACTTTGTACTTCTTTATAAACAGAGCATTCCATGAATCTGGTCCAGGTGCTGAGTGAGTGGGCACGTTTTCCATTTCTTTTTCGAAAACTGTGGGATTTGTACTAATGTCAGTTAGCTGGTCAGCGCGGCCTTCTTCTGGAGTGAAAAATATTTCTACATTTTCTACCTTGCTGTCATTTATTGGGTTGCTGAACACCGACTCATACTGTTCATTTAGGATTTCACTCATTTCCTGTTCATCGTCAGTATACAAGTCTCCTCTCAGTTGTGGTCCAAGTCTATAGGTAGTTCTTAGCTTGGATTATGTGTAAGTAATAGAAATATTTCGGGTTTCTTGCAATATCTTGTATGGCCCTTTGTTCCCTTTGTACTTCTTCTGTGAGGTATGACATTCTAAGTTTTGCTCTAATTCAGTGATCTCTCTGCTAAGTCTATTTTTCCTCTATTGTAGCATATTTGTGTTTCTAAGCAGTTCAGTAACCCGTTTTCTTCTTCTGTACCGTCTCTTACGCTCTCTCTCTCTATCTGATCTTCTTGGTTTCCTCAATGGTACATGTTTCATACATACTTTGTATGCTTCTGTATTCAGTTGCTCTAGGGACTGGTGGGGATTTAGGGCGCTCATGTCTGATTCCCAGGGTATGTGTGCTAGCTCTCGATTTATTTTTTCCCATTCTATCGTTGTTAAAATTAAACTTACTGAACATTCCATCTCTAACATTAGTGACGCAGTTTCCTAACCCTGAGTTAATACTCGTTTGAAGCTCTATGATGTTATGATCAGAGTATATTGTTTTTGTAACAGATGACAGCAAGGAAATGAGTGAGCTACTAAAGTCCCAATATGACTCAGTTTTTAGCAAGCTGCTAACCAGACTGAGAGTCGAAGATCAAAATGAATTTTTTATGAGAGAGCCACAAAATTTGATTAACACAAGCCTATCCGATGTTATCCTGACGCCAAATGACTTCGAACAGGCGATAAATGACATGCCCATGCACTCTGCCCCAGGGCCAGACTCATGGAACTCTGTGTTCATCAAGAACTGCAAGAAGCCCCTATCACGAGCCTTTTCCATTCTATGGAGAGGGAGCATGGACACGGGGGTCGTCCCACAGTTACTAAAAACAACAGACATAGCCCCACTCCACAAAGGGGGCAGTAAAGCAACAGCAAAGAACTACAGACCAATAGCACTAACATCCCATATCATAAAAATCTTTGAAAGGGTCCTAAGAAGCAAGATCACCACCCATCTAGAAACCCATCAGTTACACAACCCAGGGCAACATGGGTTTAGAACAGGTCGCTCCTGTCTGTCTCAACTATTGGATTACTACGACAAGGTCCTAAATGCACTAGAAGACAAAAAGAATGCAGATGTAATATATACAGACTTTGCAAAAGCCTTCGACAAGTGTGACCATGGCGTAATAGCGCACAAAATGCGTGCTAAAGGAATAACAGGAAAAGTCGGTCGATGGATCTATAATTTCCTCACTAACAGAACACAGAGAGTAGTCGTCAACAGAGTAAAGTCCGAGGCAGCTACGATGAAAAGCTCTGTTCCACAAGGCACAGTACTCGCTCCCATCTTGTTCCTCATCCTCATATCCGACATAGACAAGGATGTCAGCCACAGCACCGTGTCTTCCTTTGCAGATGACACCCGAATCTGCATGACAGTGTCTTCCATTGCAGACACTGCAAAGCTCCAGGCGGACATCAACCAAATCTTTCAGTGGGCTGTAGAAAACAATATGAAGTTCAACGATGAGAAATTTCAATTATTCAGATATGGTAAACATGAGGAAATTAAATCTTCATCAGAGTACAAAACAAATTCTGGCCACAAAATAGAGCGATACACCAACGTCAATGACCTGGGAGTGATCATGTCGGAGGATCTCACCTTCAAGGACCATAACATTGTATCAATCGCATCTGCTAGAAAAATGACAGGATGGATAATGAGAACCTTCAAAACTAGGGAGGCCAAGCCCATGATGACACTCTTCAGGTCACTTGTTCTATCTAGGCTGGAATATTGCTGCATACTAACAGCACCTTTCAAGGCAGGTGAAATTGCCGACCTAGAAAATGTACAGAGAACTTTCACGGCGCGCATAACGGAGATAAAACACCTCAATTATTGGGAGCGCTTGAGGTTCCTAAACCTGTATTCCCTGGAACGCAGGAGGGAGAGATACATGATTATATACACCTGGAAAATCCTAGAGGGACTAGTACCGAACTTGCACACGAAAATCACTCACTACGAAAGCAAAAGACTTGGCAGACGATGCACCATCCCCCCAATGAAAAGCAGGGGTGTCACTAGCACGTTAAGAGACCATACAATAAGTGTCAGGGGCCCGAGACTGTTCAACTGCCTCCCAGCACACATAAGGGGGATTACCAACAGACCCCTGGCAGTCTTCAAGCTGGCACTGGACAAGCACCTAAAGTCAGTTCCGGATCAGCCGGGCTGTGGCTCGTACGTTGGTTTGCGTGCAGCCAGCAGCAACAGCCTGGTAGATCAGGCTCTGATCCACCAGGAGGCCTGGTCACAGACCGGGCCGCGGGGGCGTTGACCCCCGGAACTCTCTACAGGTAAACTCCAGGTAAACCCTGAATATTGGCAAATATGAAGCAAGAATTGCCATTTGGGATGTTTTGTCTCGCTCTGTGTTTCATTAGTACCACTGGTTTGTCCCCTGGTGTACACGTCCCAGGTTTCTCCAATACTGGCTTCGCATTTGGTTGCTTATGCCTGGTTTGGTATGTCCTATTTTACTGCCCATCTATCCTCTCTGTACCATTTCCCCTATTTTTCTCTTCCTTTGGTTCGATCTTTTCTCTTTTTATCTAAAAAAATATGGCGGCTCAATTTCCCATTCTCTGCTAACTCTGTAGTGCCGCATTCCTTTTATTTGGTGGTCTATGCAGCTCAAGTCATAACATTCTCTGGGCTGCATTGAAGCTTTACACATTACCGGATGGAAGTACCTGCATTCTTTGTTGAAACGACACTTTCCCTTCCTCAACATGTTGGCACATTTTCTGGTGTGTTTATTCCAGCAATCTCTGCCTTTTGCACAGTATCTGCGAATGTTCTGACTACCTATATTTACTGATTTTTTGTCGTTCCCAAGTTCTGCCACGTGATCTAAATTCTCTTGTTCACTTTCTTCTAGGCTAATTTCCTCCCTTTTCTCGTTTTCGTTTGTTCCTGCTCTAGCTTTCTCATCCTCCCTTTCCCTTTCCCTTTCTGCTATGTTATGTGTCCCTGTTTCATTTTTTTCTGACTTGCTCTGTTTGACGTTTTCCTCTCTTGCTTCTACTCTTTGGTTTCACCTCTATTTGCACTTTCCTCCTTTTCTTGTTCATTTTCCCCTGTTTCCCACTCTTTGTACAACTCTGGCAAGCTTCTTAGAAACTTCCTTACTCTTTCTAGTTTTTTCACTTTTCAGTACCTCTCGTATGCTTAACCAGCTGTCTCTCTCACTAGGGTAAATCCAGAAACGACTTTCTTGTTTTAGGTCATTTGTCATGGTTACATGAAGCTTTGTACGTGATATATGTGATGTTTTACCACATATTTCACAATCAATGCCTCTCATGTTTCTCCCAAAAAATTTTCACATATACAACAGACTTTATTCCTGACCATAATCACTTTTAAGCAGATGTATGTGGTGGATGGTGGGTTATGTGTGGGCTGGGAGGTTGGGGGGCTGGTAGGTGGGGGCTGGACGGTGGGTATCCTTGGGTAGAAGGAAGGGATAATAGGAGGAGGGGCCTTTGCGGTGGGGTGGTTAGCTGGGAGGTAGGGGTCTGCAGTTAGGTGAGGGTGTGAGTAGGAGGGCCAGGAGGTGGGATTGTTGGATGGGTGGTGTCGGATCCGTGGAATGGGGTGGTGGCACGAGGAGGGGGCTTGGAGGTGGGGTGTGCGTGGCACTTGTGCACTTGTTCTCATATAATTACACCATAGATTTTACACTACACTCGAGATTAAAAAGGATTAACTCTTATCCACAAATTCAGTTTGCTCTATCACTGTCTATTTATATCTTTTTTCCTCGTTATAACACTTGTACGATAGTTTACACTTCACTGTCACCTCGAATATCGCTGGTATCCTCAGTTTTTACACAGGAGGATACCAGCGATATTCCAGTAATGATAAATTATGTAGAACAGGACGATAATAAATTGTGCACGATTAGGGTCACAAGTAACATGGTCCTTAGGCAAATAGATAAATTAAAACCTAACAAATCCCCAGGCCCTGATGAACTGTATGCAAGGGTTCTAAAGGAATGTAAAGAGGAGCTTAGCACACCTTTGGCTAATCTTTTCAACATATCACTACAAACTGGCATGGTGCCAGATAAGTGGAAAATGGCAAATGTGATACCTATTTTCAAAACAGGTGACAGGTCCTTAGCTTCGAACTATAGACCAATAAGCCTAACCTCCATAGTGGGAAAATTTATGGAATCAATAATTGCCGAGGCAGTTCGTAGCCACCTTGAAAAGCATAAATTAATCAACGAATCTCAGCATGGTTTTACAAAGGGGCGTTCCTGCCTTACGAATTTATTAACTTTTTTCACTAAGGTATTTGAGGAGGTAGATCATGGTAATGAATATGATATTGTGTATATGGACTTCAGTAAGGCTTTTGACAGGGTCCCACATCAGAGACTGTTGAGGAAAATTAAAGCACATGGAATAGGAGGAGAAATTTTTTCCTGGATAGAGGCATGGTTGACAAATAGGCAGCAGAGAGTTTGCATAAATAGGGAGAAATCAGAGTGGGGAAGCGTCACGAGCGGTGTTCCACAGGGGTCAGTGTTGGGCCCCCTGCTGTTCACAATCTACATAAACGACATAGATGAGGGCATAAAGAGCGACATCGGCAAGTTTGCCGATGACACCAAAATAGGCCGTCGAATTCATTCTGACGAGGACATTCGAGCACTCCAGGAAGATTTGAATAGACTGATGCAATGGTCGGAGAAGTGGCAGATGCAGTTTAATATAGACAAATGCAAAGTTCTAAATGTTGGACAGGATAATAACCATGCCACATATAAACTAAATAATGTAGATCTTAATATTACGGATTGCGAAAAAGATTTAGGAGTTCTGGTTAGCAGTAATCTGAAACCAAGACAACAGTGCATAAGTGTTCGCAATAAAGCTAATAGAATCCTTGGCTTCATATCAAGAAGCATAAATAATAGGAGTCCTCAGGTTGTTCTTCAACTCTATACATCCTTGGTTAGGCCTCATTTAGATTATGCTGCACAGTTTTGGTCACCGTATTACAGAATGGATATAAATTCTCTGGAAAATGTACAAAGGAGGATGACAAAGTTGATCCCATGTATCAGAAACCTTCCCTATGAGGATAGACTAAGGGCCCTGAAACTGCACTCTCTAGAAAGACGTAGAATTAGGGGGGATATGATTGAGGTGTATAAATGGAAGACAGGAATAAATAAAGGGGATGTAAATAGTGTGCTGAAAATATCTAGCCTAGACAGGACTCGCAGCAATGGTTTTAAGTTGGAAAAATTCAGATTCAGGAAGGATATAGGAAAGTTCTGGTTTGGTAATAGAGTTGTGGATGAGTGGAACAAACTCCCAAGTACCGTTATAGAGGCCAGAACGTTGTGTAGCTTTAAAAATAGGTTGGATAAATACATGAGTAGATGTGGGTGGGTGTGAGTTAGACCTGATAGCTTGTGCTACCAGGTCGGTTGCCGTGTTCCTCCCTTAAGTCAATGTGACCTGACCTGACTAGGTTGGGTGCATTGGCTTAAGCCGGTAGGAGACTTGGACCTGCCTCGCATGGGCCAGTAGGCCTTCTGCAGTGTTCCTTCGTTCTTATGTTCTTATGTTCTTAATATTTTTTTCGCTGGTGATGGTCGACCCATGAATATATTCCATATATTATGCACTATGTATTGGGTATTTGCCAGATTACTGTAATCCACAATTTAAGATCACTATATCACTGAACATCAATACCTCGTCATTTACTATATTCCTTATAAGAGATGAGAAATAATCCTTCAGTATAAAACACGACTCACTGTGTGGTAACACCTATAGGTCTAGTTCACAACCTGCTCTCCTCACTTTTATTAATAATAACATCTTATATTCTCCTGTGGGTTTAACAGTAGACCTTTTTCGTTTTTTAACTTTTCTGCTCTTTGATTTTAGGATAATACCTGATCTTTCTAATTTCCCCCTCACTGATCTACGATCACTGTTAGTCACAAATCATTTCCTATATGGCACCCTCCATAACAACCGTTACTCTGAGGCCTGGCACTCTAACACTTGGCACTATAATCTCTATTTTTTTTCATTCATCACTGAAGCTTCCCTTCTGTGTCTTTAAAAACGTATATGCGTTTCAGGTTTCTACACGGCTATTTTCCGCACTCTGGCCCCTCTGGGACTGCCAGATACACGAGAATTTGCAGAGCTCCAACATACTTGACTTCCCCCGGTGTGACTTGCACACCATCCTCTCTCATTTATTATACAGCCGATTCTGAAACCTCCGTTTAGACAGTCATTTTGTTATCTCCCACAGAGTTTTCTATCAGTTTCTGGCGATTTACCTTCTCACAGAAGAAAACTATGCGAGCCACCATTCCTTCTTTGGGTGCTATATAATATCTCTCTACTAGTTTTTGAGATAGTATATTCCATTTTTAAACCAATGTTAAATGCTTTTTAGGAAACCTCTTTTTTCTAAGTGCATGTTACTGTTACTTTCCCTTAGTTTAATGTTGCCTTCCATAACTACTTCTGTTTTCCAGATATTTGGGAATAGCTCAATATCTAGTGAAATGGTGCGTATTTTGCCTAGTGACTGAAACATTGTTTCTGCTCACACTTGTTGTGTCTATGAGGATACTTTGTTAGGGCCACATTGCTTTTAATGTGTGAAGCTCACAGTCTTTTTCACATTTCCAGTTGTTTGTTAGGAAGGAAGATAAAGTAAGGGCATTAGAGCGGCGACGACTTCAGAGGTAAATTCTGAGTGCTCGTTGACAGACTGGACAGTCCAACAGAATATGCCTAACAGAAACTGGAACCTGACAATTCTCAGTGTGGAATAAGGCGCCTCTCCATGAAATACCCGTGAGTAAGACGAGTGTGTCCGATGCGAAGACAGGAGAGTGTAGTCTCTTAACCACAGCACTGTTGACAGGAAGATGATCAGAAGTATATTTTTGGTTTAATGGAATGTAATTTGTTATGTATCAGATCACACCAACTTTGTTGCCAACGGTTTTAAAGGCGGATAGAAATTACAGAAAAATAGTCTGTGAATGGAACACATCTGTATGAAACTGGGAGGTCATGTACTGCTGACCGCACAGCAGTGTCTGCCTGTTCATTGCCCTGTACATGAACATGATCGGCGTGCCATCAAAAACTATATCCAATGAGAACTCCACTGTGAATAATTTTTCAGCCTATCACAAATTTCCTTGTCATTTCTTGAAATTTCACTTACCTCTTTCTTCAATCAAAATGCCAAGTCGTTCACATTCGTCTTTCCTTCCATACGTCTGTGTAACTGCTTTGGTTAAGATTCTAGGTATTTTGTAATTTGTCACTCAACTCTTTTAGGCATATTATATATACTTATTTTTTCCCACCTCTGTTATTAACTTTTTAATTCCTAATGCTTTTCCCTTGGTTTTGCAATTTTGTTTTTACCTCTGCCTCTTTGGTAGAACCATGCGCTCTGATCTTACTAATTCCTCTTCTGAGCATGAAGCGCTCCAACACCTCTCAGCGTCTTTCGGCTTGCTACTCCATCTTACTAGTTGATTATTATTTTATTCCCAATCTCTCAACACTGTATTCTTTTCTCTTCAGGATCTGGTTTCTCCTATCCTTCATCGGATTTTCTGAAGTTGATGTTTGCTTGTAAAAGGTATTCCAAACTCGCTGTTGTATGGTCGCTTGTGCAAAGTGGTCTCTCAAATTCTAATTTGTCTACATAAGTTTATCTTGATTCAGTTTTGTTGCTTTTTCTCATCCCTCTGTTGTGTTCATGACGTTATGACGCAAGAAGATAATCCATCACCAAGTTGATAAACGAGACACTTGTTCAACATATGAGTATCTTTATTCTGGATTTTTTTTCCAGCCAGTGGATTATTCAGTCCAATGCAGCGAAAGATGTCCAAAATAATGATAAACAAATGTTTTACGTGAGTCTCGTTTATCAACTATACCAGCTGAAGCAATACAGCCCCTTCACTAACTCCTAGGCCATTACTAAGTTCCTCCTTACTAGCTTCTCATGAAGGCCTAGCTTCCAGTAGAAAAACTCACTTCCACAAGATCAGGTTTAAACTTTGAACTCGTGGTTCTTAATAGGCACGGATCTCAAACAAAGCCCAGGAAGATAATGCAATTACTATTTCTGGCGAATCTATACTTTTCTTTCGGCCTCTAAGAGACTGTTACAAAATGTGAAATCTATAAGCATAGACATCTCCAGAGAATACTATATGATCAACCTATTGATCTTCTTCTCGTATCTGGTCTGTTCCTCGTTTTGTAAAAGTGCGTCAGAATATTCTTGTCCAGTTATCTCTTAAAATTAAGTGGCTTCTTAATAGCGTTTTCGGATTGCAACTGGATGAATACAAAATAACCAAATAAAAGTCGAGACCTTTTAATAACAAAGGGTTCTAGGTGGTAATAATTACAATTAGTATATTTCGCATAATCAAGAAGACAAGCTCCTACACTTCTCTTGGAGAATAAAACTTGTTATACTTTTTTTTTTTTTTTTTTTTTCAACAAGTCGGCCGTCTCCCACCGAGGCAGGGTGACCCAAAAAAAGAAAGAAAATCCCCAAAAAGAAAATACTTTCATCATCATTCAACACTTTCACCACACTCGCACATTATCACTGTTTTTGCAGAGGTGCTCAGAATACAACAGTCTAGAAGCATACACATATAAAGATACACAACATATCCCTCCAAACTGCCAATATCCCAAACCCCTCCTTTAAAGTGCAGGCATTGTACTTCCCATTTCCAGGACTCAAGTCCGACTATATGAAAATAACCGGTTTCCCTGAATCCCTTCACTAAATATTACCCTGCTCACACTCCAACAGATCGTCAGGTCCCAAGTACCATTCGTCTCCATTCACTCCTATCTAACACGCTTACGCACGCTTGCTGGAAGTCCAAGCCCCTCGCCCACAAAACCTCCTTTACCCCCTCTCTCCAACCCTTTCGAGGACGACCCCTACCCCGCCTTCCTTCCCCTATAGATTTATATGCTTTCCATGTCATTCTACTTTGATCCATTCTCTCTAAATGACCAAACCACCTCAACAACCCCTCTTCTGCCCTCTGACTAATACTTTTATTAACTCCACACCTTCTCCTAATTTCCACACTCCGAATTTTCTGCATAATATTTACAACACACATTGCCCTTAGACAGGACATCTCCACTGCCTCCAACCGTCTCCTCGCTACTGCATTTACCATCCAAGCTTCACACTCATATAAAAGTGTTGGTACTACTATACTTTCATACATTCCCTTCTTTGCCTCCATAGATAACGTTTTTTGACTCCACATATACCTCAACGCACCACTCACCTTTTTTCCCTAATCAATTCTATGATTAACCTCATCCTTCATAAATCCATCCGCCGACACGTCAACTCCCAAGTATCTGAAAACATTCACTTCTTCCATACTCCTCCTCCCCAATTTGATATCCAATTTTTCTTTATCTAAATCATTTGACACCCTCATCACCTTAATCTTTTCTATGTTCACTTTCAGCTTTCTACCTTTACACACATTCCCAAACTCATCCACTAACCTTTGCAATTTTTCTTTAGAATCTCCCATAAGCACAGTATCATCAGCAAAAAGTAACTGCGTCAATTCCCATTTTGAATTTGATTCCCCAAAATTTAATCCCACCCCTCTCCCGAACACCCTAGCATTTACTTCCTTTACAACCCCATCTATAAATATATTAAACAACCATGGTGACATTACACATCCCTGTCTAAGACCTACTTTTACCGGGAAATAGTCTCCCTCTCTTCTACACACCCTAACCTGAGCCTCACTATCCTCATAAAAACTCTTTACAGCATTTAATAACTTACCACCTATTCCATATACTTGCAACATCTGCCACATTGCTCCTCTATCCACTCTATCATATATCTGGAGTTTATCTGGAGAGAGTTCCGGGGGTCAACGCCCCCGCGGCCCGGTTTGTGACCAGGCCTCCTTAGGTCAGTGTCCCAGGATGCGACCCACACAAGTCGACTAACACCCAGGTACCCATTTTACTGATGGGGAACATAGACAACAGGTGGAAAGAAACACGTCCAATGTTTCTACTCTGGCTGGGAATCGAACCCAGGCCCTCACCGTTTGAAGCGAGAGCGTTAACCACCAGGCCACCAGTGCCTTTTCTAAATCCATAAATGCAATAAAAACTTCCCTACCTTTATCTAAATACTGTTCACATATATGCTTCATTGTAAACACTTGATCTACACATCCCCTACCCACTCTGAAACCTCCTTGCTCATCCGCAATCCTACATTCTGTCTTACCTCTAATTCTTTCAATTATAACCCTACCGTACACTTTTCCTGGTATACTCAGTAAGCTTATTCCTCTATAATTTTTACAGTCTCTTTTGTCCCCTTTCCCTTTATATAAAGGGACTATACATGCTCTCCGCCAATCCCTAGGTACCTTCCCCTCTTTCATACATTTATTGAACAAAAGTACCAACCACTCCAACACTATATCCCCCCCTGCTTTTAACATTTCTGTCATGATCCCATCAGTTCCAGCTGCTTTACCCCCTTTCATTTTACGTAATGCCTCACGTACCTCCCCCACACTTACATTCTGCTCTTCTTCACTCCTAAAAGATGGTATACCTCCCTGACCAGTGCATGAAATTACTGTCTCTGTTTCTTCCTTAACATTTAAAAGTTCCTCAAAATATTCTCGCCATCTACCTAATACCTCCATCTCCCCATCTACTAACTCCCCTACTCTGTTTTTAACTGACAAATCCATATTTTCCCTTGGCTTTCTTAACTTGTTTAACTCACTCCAAAATTTTTTCTTATTTTCATTAAAATTTCTTGACAGTGCCTCTCCCACTCTATCATCTGCTCTCCTTTTGCACTCTCTCACCACTCTCTTTACCTTTCTTTTACTCTCCATATATTCTGCTCTTCTTATAACACTTCTGCTTTGTAAAAACCTCTCATAAGCTACCTTTTTTCTCTTTTATCACACCCTTTACTTCATCATTCCACCAATCACTCCTCTTTCCTCCTGCACCCACCCTCCTATAACCACAAACTTCTGCCCCACATTCTAATACTGCATTTTTAAAACTATTCCAACCCTCTTCAACCCCCCCATTACTAATCTTTGCACTATCCCACCTTTCTGCCAATAGTCGCTTATATCTCACCCGAACTTCCTCCTCCCTTAGTTTATACACTTTCACCTCCCTCTTACTTGTTGTTGCCACCTTCCTCTTTTCCCATCTACCTCTTACTCTAACTGTAGCTACAACTAAATAATGATCCGATATATCAGTTGCCCCTCTATAAACATGTACATCCTGGAGCCTACCCATCAACCTTTTATCCACCAATACATAATCTAATAAACTACTTTCATTACGTGCTACATCATACCTTGTATATTTATTTATCCTCTTTTTCATAAAATATGTATTACTTATTACCAAATTTCTTTCTACACATAGCTCAATTAAAGGCTCCCCATTTACATTTACCCCTGGCACCCCAAATTTACCTACTACTCCCTCCATAACATTTTTACCCACTTTAGCATTGAAATCCCCAACCACCATTACTCTCACACTTGATTCAAAACTCCCCACGCATTCACTCAACATTTCCCAAAATCTCTCTCTCTCCTCTACACTTCTCTCTTCTCCAGGTGCATACGCGCTTATTATAACCCACTTTTCACATCCAATCTTTATTTTACTCCACATAATCCTTGAATTAATACATTTATAGTCCCTCCTTTCCTGCCATAGCTTATCCTTCAACATTATTGCTACTCCTTCTTTAGCTCTAACTCTATTTGAAACCCCTGACCTAATCCCATTTATTCCTCTCCACTGAAACTCTCCCACCCCCTTCAGCTTTGTTTCACTTAAAGCCAGGACATCCAGCTTCTTCTCATTCATAACATCCACAATCATCTCTTTCTTATCATCTGCACAACATCCACGCACATTCAGACTTCCCACTTTGACAATTTTCTTCTTCTTATTCTTTTTAGTAATCTTTACAGGAAAAGGGGTTACTAGCCCATTGTTCCCGGCATTTTAGTTGACTTTTACAACACACATGGCTTACGGAGGAAAGATTCTTATTCCACTTCCCCATGGATATAAAAGGAAAATTAATAAGACCAAGAACTATTAAGATAAAATCAAAGAAAACTCAGATGAGTGTGTATAAATAAATGTGTATATATATGTGTAGTGTGACCTAAGTGTAAGTAGAAGTAGCAAGACATACCTGTAATCTTGCATATTTATGAGACAGACAAAAGACATCAGCAATCCTACCATCATGTAAAACAATCACAGGCTTTCGTTTTACACTCACTTGGCAGGACGGTAGTACCTCCCTGGGTGGTTGCTGTCTACCAACCTACTACCTATACTTATAATTACTAATTCTATAGTTTACAAATAGTGCTATAAGGACTTAAGAAACACGATACAGCTCAATAATATTAATATGTGCCATCAGGTACGTTACTATGGGATTCACGCATTAATATAAGAGAAATATAAAAAATCATGTGTGTGTATATGTGCTCGGTAATAACCGGCATGACCCAGTGTTATGCAGGGTTCTTCATGACATTGTAATGTTGTTAAGCAGGGTTCTGCATGCCATTGTAATGTTGTTAAGCAAGGTTCTGCATACCATTGTAATGTTGTTATGCAGGGTTCTGCATGACATTGTAATGTTGTTAAGCAGGGTTCTGCATGACATTGTAATGTTGTTATGCAGGGTTCTGCATGACATTGTAATGTTGTTAAGCAAGGTTCTGCATGACATTGTAATGTTGTTATGCAGGGTTCTGCATGACATTGTAATGTTGTTATGCAGGGTTCTGCATGACATTGTAATGTTGTTAAGCAAGGTTCTGCATGACATTGTAATGTTGTTAAGCAGGGTTCTGCATGACATTGTAATGTTGTTATGCAGGGTTCTGCATGACATTGTAATGTTGTTATGCAGGGTTCTGCATGACATTGTAATGTTGTTAAGCAGGGTTCTGCATGACATTGTAATGGTGTTATGCAGGGTTCTGCATGACATTGTAATGTTGTTATGCAGGGTTCTGCATGACATTGTAATGTTGTTATGCAGGGTTCTGCATGACATTGTAATGTTGTTATGCAGGGTTCTGCATGACATTGTAATGTTGTTAAGCAGGGTTCTGCATGACATTGTAATGTTGTTATGCAGGGTTCTGCATGACCTTGTAATATTGTTATGCAGGGTTCTGCATGACATTGTAATGGTGTTATGCAGGGTTCTGCATGACATTGTAATGTTGTTAAGCAAGGTTCTGCATGACATTGTAATGTTGTTATGCAGGGTTCTGCATGACATTGTAATGTTGTTATGCAGGGTTCTGCATGACATTGTAATGTTGTTATGCAGGGTTCTGCATGACATTGTAATGTTGTTAAGCATGGTTCTGCATGACATTGTAATGTTGTTATGCAGGGTTCTGCATGACATTGTAATGTTGTTATGCAGGGTTCTGCATGACATTGTAATGTTGTTAAGCAGGGTTCTGCATGACATTGTAATGTTGTTATGCAGGGTTCTGCATGACATTGTAATGTTGTTAAGCAGGGTTCTGCATGACATTGTAATGGTGTTATGCAGGGTTCTGCATGACATTGTAAAGTTGTTAAGCAAGATTCTGCATGACATTGTAATGTTGTTAAGCAAGATTCTGCATGACATTGTAATGTTGTTAAGCAGGGTTCTGCATGACATTGTAATGTATATACAGTAGAGAAAGGTGTCATAATAGTATGAATGTTATAATTGTATAGCTTAATTTTATAATTCATAATGTGCATTTGGGGGGACTGTAAAGTACTTTAAACTGTAAATGTAAGGAAATCCTGCCAGGGATTTATTTTCCACCTGTGTTTTGGTCAGCGGGTAAGCGTGGCTTGGTAGAGTCACGTGGAGACAGGATGGAGTGAAGGTTGGCGTCTGGACACCGTGTATTTAAGCTAAGTTTTGTAGTTTTGTACTCATTTTGGTTAGGCATCTCGAGCCATAAGCTCTTTTGCGGTTTACCAGTATGCTCACCTAGGCTCTGATATGGTCAGGGACTGTGAGATGAGTGATGACTGTGGACGTAAGAGGTAATGGGGGTTAGTGGAGTAGAGAAGGCCTGGCGTTGCTAGGTTAAGTGTTTATGTTTTGCTGGACTCTCCAGCCGCCTGCTTCTTGTGTACCGTTATTTGGGAGCTTAGAAGAGATATATGAAGGTGGTTTTCTAGAGTGTGTATATAGTGTTTTAACTAATAAATTTCATTTTCCTAGCTAGGAATTTTGCCTACCCCCTCTGTTAACCAACTCATTGAGGTAATAAATACTGGTTTAGTGCTTTCTGTTTTAACTGAGATAGCCCTGGGTGGCCTGTTTCTGCCTGAGATTTATGTAACTTTTACCTTTGCCTTTAGACGAGGCTTTAGCTCCCAGGTAATCCCACTTTTCTGCTTAACATGTGGTGCCTGTATATGGGAGAATTATCATATTTCATGTGATAATTCAAGTTTGCAACCTGGAAAGTCAATAATCATTCTTTACTGGGTTGGTTAGAGGAAGCATTCACTATAACACTCACACCAAAATTTTAATTGACCTTTGTGTGCAACATTGCTGGTTTTTAGGGTGTTATTAATACCTGATGTTTTGTGCATAATTTACTAACTCATACCCAGTAAATAATTTACCTTTGTGTGCTGCAGTGTTGATTTTTAGGGTGCTATTAATACCTGATATTTTGTGCATAATTTACCATTGCAGGTGCAATCTTACTGATTTTTAGGGTGTTATGAATATCTAATTTTCTGGGAATAATTTTCCTTTTCAGGTGCAGTAGCTCCATTTTTCTGCCACGATTTTCTTTTTGTGAACAATCTTGTTTAATTTTAGGGAGTCACATGACAATAACTCCATATAAACATACTACTTCAGTGTATGTACTTTGCTGTGTGCTTTATTATTTTATATCAGAAAACTCTGTGGCTGATAGCAAGATTTGGTGCTATTATTTCCCAAAATGGCTGACACTGGTGAAAACTCTGGGGATGACATACATTTGGAAGGTGACATTGAATCAAATTCCCATGTTAGGGACTTGGATAAGGAAGTAGCACTATTGCAAATGAAATTAGCCCTAGTTGAGGAAGAAAAGGAACGGTTAAGGATTGAACGTACAAAGATCCAGGAACAGAGAGCCTTAGAGGAGCTTAGGGCTCAAGAAAGAGCTAAAGAGAGGCAGCTTGCTTCTCACCCAGACACAGACACGAGGGTAGATATTTTTCATTTGGATAAAACCATAAAATTTGTGCCCAAATTCCTAGAGAAAGACACAGATCAGTTTTTTTCTGTAATTTGAAAGTACGGCCAAATCCCAAAATTGGCCGGAAAAGGAATGGGCGACATTAGCAAGAACCCAATTAGTTGGTAAAAGGTTACAGGCCGTTAGTTCTCTAGAGGGACCGGCCTTTTCTGATTATAATGAACTAAAAGAGGTAGTTTTACTTTCTTATAAAATGTTGATGGAAAGGTACCGGCAGGGCAGTCTTTGGTGGAATATGGTAAGGAGAAGATGTCACTTCTAAATAGGTGGTGTCGCTAAATTATGAGCGACAATTATGGTCGACAATTATGAGGGTATAATTACTTTAATTTTGTTAGAGGATCTTTTGAGAAATGTTCCTCGTGACCTTAAGGCCCATCTGAGGAGAAGGATCTGGATGATTTTAATAATGGTTTAGAGCTTGGTGATAGATTTTTAGCTGACCAGAAATTTGGTAGTGATTACCACCCATCACATACTAATATTGGTAAGTTTTCCCCACCCACCAGTAGGAATAAGAAATTTCAGAAGTTCAAGCCACATATTTCTCAGTCTAATAACCACCAGAGTGCGAATAAGCCTAATTTTCAAGTACCTGCCCAGGGAAGTTCTTGCCTGTAGTCAAAGGTCCAGGACTAAAAGGAACAGGTGAGACGAGCCCAGTTACCCAGAGTAAAGGGATCCAACCTAGGTCAAATGGGCAGGGGATCTTTAAACCTTATTACTGCATTTATTGTCATAAACAGGGCCAACTGCAGCCATATTGCAAGAATATGCGTAGAGATAAGGCGGTTGCTGGAGCTTCTCAGGTAGATACACTAGGAACCCACACGGTTGCTAATATAAAGCGTCACCTCCGGGTATATCAGGTAACCCTGAAGATTTGAACCCCTGGATGAAGGTCTTTACAAGCAAGTCCACGGTGACCTTACACCAAAATGAAGGTAGGGTAACAGGTGTTATGTCTTTGAGGGATACTGGTAGCACACACACCTTGCTACATGGGGGTATATTGCCAGTGTCGGATGACACATACACTAGGTTCGACGTTTTGCTTAAAGGAATTACCGGATTCACTGTCAAGAATCCAATGCACAGGTTATGGGTGAAGTCTGCACACCAGTGTGGTTACTTAGCTGTAGGTATCACAGAGGATATACCTTGTGAGGGTGTTGACTTACTGTTAGGCAATAATGTGATGGGCTTTCTCGAAAGTGAGGAACCTCTGGTTTGGAGGAACCCAGCCTCACAGAGTTGAGAGGAAAAAGTTAGGGCTACCTTGCCCGAGTTATATCCAGTGTGCGCAGTAACCAAGAAAATGACAAAAGATAAGAGTGCAGTGTCTCTCCTTGACTCTTCCGATCCTGGGAATGATTTGTGTTTGGGAAACCTATTCCTCGAGCCTAGCCTGCAGGGGGCTCAGGGTAGTGATGAACCATCCCAGGCAGGACCCTGTTTGAGTGGGGGTCTAGGAGCTTGTATAGGGGGGGGGGACGACTCCTACTCGAGAGCAGCTGATCGAGGCCCAGGGGTGTTTACCTGGAGTTTACCTGGAGAGAGTTCCGGGGGTCAACGCCCCCCGCGGCCCGGTCTGTGACCAGGCCTCCTGGTGGATCAGAGCCTGATCAACCAGGCTGTTACTGCTGGCTGCACGCAATCCAACGTACGAGCCACAGCCCGGCTAATCAGGTACCGACTTTAGGTGCTTGTTCAGTGCCTGCTTGAAGACAGCCAGGGGTCTATTGGTAATCACCTTTATGTATGCTGGGAGGCAGTTGAACAGTCTCGGGCCCCTGACACTTATTGTGTTGTCTCTTAACGTGCTAGTGACACCCCTGCTTTTTATTGAGTGGATGTTTCATTGTTTGCCGAGTCTTTTGTTTTCGTTGTGAGTGATTTTCGTGTGCAAGTTTGGTGTTAGTTCCTCTTGGATTTTCCAGGTGTATATAATCATGTATCTCTCCCGCCTGCGTTCCAGGGAGTACAGATTCAGGAACTTCAAGCGCTCCCAGTAATTGACGTGTTTTATCTCCGTTATGCGCGCCGTGAAGGTTCTCTGTACATTTTCTAGGTCAGCAATTTCACCTGCCTTAAAAGGTGCTGTTATTGTGCAGCAATATTCAAGCCTAGATAGAACAAGCGACCTGAAGAGTGCCATCATGGGCTTGGCCTCCCTAGTTTTGAAGGTTCTCATTATCCATCCTGTCATTTTTCTAGCAGATGCGATTGATACAATGTTATGGTCCTTGAAGGTGAGATCCTACGACATGATCACTCCCAGGTCTTTGACGTTAGTTTTTCGCTCTATTTTGTGGCCGGAATTTGCTTTGTACTCTGATGAAGTTTTAATTTCCTCATGTTTACCATATCGGAATAATTGAAATTTCTCATCGTTGAACTTCATATTGTTTTCAGCAGTCCATTGAAAGATTTGCTTGATATTCCGCCTGGAGCCTTGCAGTGTCTCCAATGGAAGACATTGTCATGCAGAATCGGGTGTTATCTGCTGTTTCCGAGGAAGAGGCCTCTCAACTAACTAAATGTTTCTTTTTTTGCAGACAGTATTTTGATGCGAAATACCTTATCGGATACGACATCTAATGATGGAGCAAGGGAGGCGCTCTACCAAGTGGTGGTGCCGGAACCATTTAGGTTTTGTGTTTGGCCCACGATGTTCCCATGGGAGGACATTTAGGTGTTAAAAAGACTATGGGAAAGATTTCCAAACATTTTTACTGGCCCCAGGTATGGGAATCGGTAGATAAGTATGTAGAATCATGCCCGGTTTGCCAAAGGGTGGGAAAACTTAATCAGGGAATGAAACCTGCCCCTCTTAACCCTATCACAGTAGTCGGAGAACCTTTTAGCAGGCTGGTGGTGGATTGTGCAGGGCGACTACACAGGACCAAAATGGGAAACCAGTACTAACTTACTATTAGTGGTTCCTCTACCAGGTTTCCGGAGGCAATTCCACTACGTAAATTACTACACGCGTGGTCTTGAGAGCATTACCTGGAGGTTACCTGGAGGTTATTCCGGGGATCAACGCCTCCGCGGCCCGGTCCATGACCAGGCCTCCCGATGGATCAGGGCCTGATCAACTAGGCTGTTACTGCTGGCCGCACGCAGTCCAACGTACGAGCCACAGCCCGGCTGATCCGGCAATGACTTTAGGTATCTGTCCAGCTCTCTCTTGAAGGCAGCCAGGGGTTTATTGGCAATTCCCCTAATGCTTGATGGGAGGCTGTTGAACAGTTTTGGGCCCCGGACACTTATGGTGTTTTCTCTTAGTGTACCAATGGCGCCCCTACTTTTTATTGGCGGCATTTTGCATCGCCTGCCCAGTCTTTTACTTTCGTAGGGAGTGATTTCTGTGTGCAGATTTGGGACCATTCCTTCCAAGATTTTCCAAGTGTAGATTATGATATATCTCTCCCTCCTGCGCTCCAACGAGTATAAGTCAAGTGCTTCCAAGCGTTCCCAGTAGTTAAGGTGCTTGACAGAACTTATACGTGCAGTAAAGGATCTCTGTACACTCTCTAGATCTGCGATTTCACCTGCTTTGAATGGAGATGTTAATGTACAGCAGAATTCCAGCCTAGAGAGAACATGAACAAGTGATTTGAAAAGGATCATCATGGGCTTGGCATCTCTCATTTTGAAAGTTCTCATTATCCATCCTATCATTTTCTTTGTACGTGCGATCGTGGCACTGTTGTGATCCTTGAAAGTGAGATCCTCAGACATTACTACTCCCAGGTCCCTTACATTATTTTTCCGTTCTATTGTATGGCCGGAGTCAGTAGTATACTCTGTTCTAGTTATTATCTCCTCCAGTTTTCCATAACGGAGTAGTTGGAATTTGTCCTCATTGAACATCATATTGTTTACCGTTGCCCACTGGAAAACTTTGTTTATATCTTCTTGGAGGTTAACCGCGTCCTCAGCAGATGACAGCCTCATGCAGATCCTAGTATCATCCGCAAAGGATGATACGGTGCTGTGGTGTATATCTTTGTTTATGTCTGATATGAGGATAAGGAATAAGATGGGGGCGAGT
This sequence comes from Cherax quadricarinatus, assembly GCF_038502225.1. NCBI lineage: Eukaryota > Metazoa > Arthropoda > Malacostraca > Decapoda > Parastacidae > Cherax > Cherax quadricarinatus. The sequence continues at coordinate 2,164,641 of NC_091361.1, read as the reverse complement.
ACTGTGCCTTGTGGAACAGAGCTCTTCACTATGGCAGCCTCCGATTTAACTCTGTTGACCACTACTCTTTGTGTTCGATTTGTTAGGAAGTTGAAGATCCATCTCCCCACTTTCCCAGTTATTCCTTTAGCACGTGTTTTATGGGCTATTACGCCATGATTGCATTTGTCAAATGCTTTTGCAAAGTCTGTATATTACATCTGCATTCTGATTTTCTTCCAGTGCATCCAAGGCCATGTCATAGTGATCCAGTAGTTGTGAGAGGCAGGAGCGACCTGCCCTGAACCCATGTTGCCCTGGATTGTGCAGATTTTGGGAGTCCAGGTGATTTGCAATCCTGCTTCTTAGCACTCTTTCAAAGATTTTTATGATGTGGGACGTCAGAGCTATTGGTCTATAGTTCTTAGCTAATGCTTTGCTGCCACCTTTATGGAGTGGGGCTATATCCGTTGTTTTAAGTGACTGTGGAATTTCACCCATGTCCAAGCTCCTCCTCCATAGTGTACTTAGGGCACGCGAGAGGGGTTTCTTGCAGTTCTTAATGAAAACAGAGTTCCACGAGTCTGGGCCCGGGGCTGAGTGCATAGGTATGTTGTCAATGGCTTTTTCGAAATCTATCGGAGTTAGGGTAATGTCGGAAATCTGGCATACATTTATGGAGTTTTGAGGCTCATTCATGAAGAAATCATTTGGGTCGTCGATCCTCAGACCGATTAGTGGTTCACTAAACACAGAGTCGTACTGGGATTTCAATATTTCACTCATTTCCTTGTTGTCGTCTGTAAGTCCCATCATTGGTGAAATTTTTTACACAGGTCGGGATCCCTAAGGAAATTCAAACAGCTCAGGGGTCAAATTTTACATCTAAACATTTTCGCACAGATTTGGGGGAGTTTAATATTAAAATGACAACCTCCACCGCCTATCACCCAGAGAGTCAACGGGTTGTGGAGCGGTTTCACCAGTCACTCAAGACTATGCTGCATGATTATTGTACCCAGTACCGGAAGGACTGGGATGAGGGTGTCCCCCTCCTTTTATTTGCCGTGTGGGACCGCACTCAGGACTCATTACGCTGTAACCCCTTCGAAATGATGTATGGTCACCAGGTAAGGGGACCACTGACGATTTTGAAGGATCACTGGCTTGGTGAGGATTGTGAAGCTGCCCTCTCGGAGGATTTTCTCGTTTTCAGAGTCCGTTCGATTCACATGAAGTGTCTGGCTGCTGAGAACCTGCACATCAGCCTAACCAAGATGAAGAAACAATTTGACCGCAATGCCGTACCCAGTACCTTTGAAGTGGGAGAGGACGTACTAACATTGGAGCCGGTGCCTGGTAATGCCTTAAACGCAAAGTTCAGTGGGCCATACAAGGTAGTGGAAAAGGTCACAGATCAAAATTACAGAATTCACACACCTGGGTGGCGGAAGTCTGAACGGGTGGTGCGTGTCTCAATCTTCAATTATAGCTGATAATATAAGAAGCCATCTCGATAGGCAAAATTTGAATAATGACATTCAGCATGGATTCACCAGAGGGTGTTCCTGCCTAACCAATTTATTAACTTTCTTCAGTAAGGCTTTTGAGGCCGTTGATCATGATAAAGAATTCGATATTGTTTATTTGGATTGTAGTAAGGCTTTTGATAGAGTATCACATCAGAAACTGTTAAAGAAAGTGGCTGCTCATGGCATTAGTGGAAAAGTGCTGTCAAGGATCGAGCGTGCATAAATGGGGTTAAATCTGAGTGGGATTCTGTAACAAGTGGCGTTCTACAGGGATCGGTGTTGAGCCCGTTGTTGTTTATAATATATATCAATGACCTTGATGAGAGAATTACTAGTGATATGAGCAAATTCGCCGATGACACGAAGATAGGTAAGATAATCGATACAGACGTTGATGTCTCTGAACTTCAGGAGGATTTAGACAAACTCAGTTAGTTGTCAGGAAAGTGGCAGATGCCCTTCAATGTAGAAAAATGCAAAGTTCTAAAGCTCGGAAATGTTCATAACCCTTGCACCTACCAGCTTAATAATGTTGAGCTTAGCCGTACAGACTGCGAGAAGGATTTAGGGGTTATAGTAAGTAGCAACCTTAAACCACGACAGCAATACCTAAGCGTACATAATAAGGTACGTAGATTACTGGGATTTATATCAAGATGTGTAAGCAGCAGAAGTCCAGTGGTTATACTACAGTGGTGACCTGTTCTTAGCTCTGTGAAGACTTGTCTGTGTGCTCTCTGTGAATCTGAACCAAGATGTTCTCTCTCTTGAGCAACTCTAACAGCAGCTAAAAGAGGTGCTTAGGGTTGCTAAGCTTGAGATACGGTGATTGACGGAAGAAAACAAGAGGATTCATAGTAATCCTCCTGTTGTGAGTCTTCAGGTCGAGAGGGGAACCTGGTCAATGGTCGGGCAATATGGAACGAAGCTGAAGATGGAGAAGACTATTGGAGTGGCAGCAACAATGAAGAACCAGATGACTACTGTGGAAATTTCCAACCCATTTTCGGTGCTACCCGACGAATGTGGGTTTTCTACTGGGAACGTCACAATGAGCACCAAGGAAACATTGATGGATGAGAATGAGTCGATATCCCTTGAAACCCCAACGAAGACCATCGAAAACGTTACGACGAACTCCACCAGTGAAGGTAAGAACATTGTTTTAGTTGGGGGACAGTCAGGTTAAGTTTATGGACAGGGTTTTTTGTCTTAGGGATAGGAAGAGGAGGAAGTGGGTATGTTTTCCTGGGACTGGGATGAGGGATAATGTTAGCCGTCTAGACGAAATCATGAAAGATATTGGAGCAATCCCATTACCTGCCTCACTGCAGGGCAACGATGTTGGCAGACATAGGAGTGCAATAAAGTTGGTAGAATTACCGACAAAATGTAAAGAAAAAGGACACAAGTGCAACTAATGTGACATTTTATTGTGGCAACGTTTCGCTCTCCAGGAGCTTTATCAAGCCATTACAAACAATACATGGACACAGAGGGTATATAAAGGCTCAGAGTGAGGTGCAATACTAGTGAGGTACCATTTCGATGTTCACTAGTGGTGGTAGTAGTAGTAGTAGTAGTGACAAAAGTAATACAATATAGTAGAGCAATTAATTCGTACATGAGTAAAAGCTATTACTTGGGTAACATAAAAATAGGTTGGACAAATATAGACTGGAAAGAGGCAGCTTGTTTTAGTGTTCACTCTCTGTAATGTGCTTTGTGTAGTTTAACAGGAGAGACTATGTGATGACAGGGTTTACTGTTTTCAGGAGGATTCTTGCTAAGACTTCGGAGAGAGTGAAGCTGCCGTTGTTTTGTTTAATTGTATTCGAAACAGCGATCAGTGCTGATTCGAGGCACTTGCGTCTGCGGAAATTAGTTTCTTTGATCACTAATTGGGCGTCTCTGAATTTCATGAGATGATTGGTGGAATTTCGGTGTTGTACACAGGCGTTGTTGAAGTTATCGTTCCTACATGCATAAATGTGTTCATTGAGGCGGGTGTCGAGGTTTCTTGCTGTTTCACCTACGTAAATCTTGTCACAGCCTCCACAGGGTATAGTGTAAACTCCTGCATTGACTGGTTCGTGGTGCTTGGATTTTGTCCTGGTTAGATCCTTTATTGAAGTGCTAGAAGCGATGGCGACTCTGGTGTTAGCTTGTGAAAGTACTTTTGAGACGTTCAGTGCAACCTGGCTGTTGGGAAGAATTATATCTTTGTTGGGAGTGGTGTTGGTGCGTGGAGAATTAATGATCTGAAGAGCTCTTTTCTTGCAGTCTTTGATGAAAAAAGAAGGAAATTGTAACTCAGTGAATGTTTGGTGAATGTATGTACATTCCTCGTCAAGAAACTCAGGACTACAAATTCGGTATGCTCTTAGGAAAAACCCGATGATGATGCCTCTTTTGGTCTTGGTATCTTGACTGGAATAGAAGTGTCTGAGATCATTTTTATTGGTGGGTTTCCGATAAACTTGAAATCTTAGGTTGTTGTCTACTTTGTGAATGAGGACGTCGAGGAAAGGCAGCTTGTCATTGGACTCTTCTTCTAGTGTAAACTGGATCGCCGGTTCAACTGCGTTGAGCCTTGCCTGAAGTTCCCGTACATCAAAACGTTTTGGAGTTATTACGAGGACATCGTCCACGTAACGTAACCAAGTGACGCTTGAAGGGATGATGTTGGCGAAGTGTTCGGACTCTAGGTGTTCCATGTATAAGTTGGCAAGGACGGCACTGATGCGGGACCCCATTCCCATGCCGTAGGTTTGTTTGTAGAGCTTGTTATTGAAAGAAAAACAGTTGAAATTAACAAAGAGTTCAATCAAGTCAACAAAATCTCCGGGAGGTAGAGGAAGATTAAGGTCCTGATTGACTTTACGTCGTAGAACCTCGATGGCTTTTTTTTTTTTTTGGTAGGTGCTATTGTGAAGAGGGAAGTCACATCCAAACTGCTTAGTTTCTTGTTACGGATGGAGAGGTTACGGATGCGGTTGAGAAGGTCGCCTGAGTGTTTAAGATGAGCGGGGCTGATGGTCCCCAGAAGGCAGGAAAGATGTTTGGCAAGAACTCCGGCTAGTTTGTGTGGAGCACTGCCTATTCCTGACGTGATTGGTCTGAGAGGAATATTGTGTTTATAGGTCTTGGGTAAACCATACATGTGTGCTGGTTTAGGGTTGCTTGGTAACAAGTGCAGAAGTTTCTTCCCTCCTCTAGTGCGTTTGAGTATTTGTCTGGTTTTGTATAGAAAATCTTTGGTGAGCGTCTCCCACTGTTGAGTGCTGATGGGTTCGTATGTAGATTGATCATTCAAAAGGTCCATCATTTTAGTGTTGTAGTCACTGGTGTTGAGTATGACGACTCCACCTCCTTTGTCGGCGGTGGTGACGATAATGTTGGGGTCGTTGGCGAGGTTCTTAAGGGCAGTGATGTATCGTCTAGGAAGATTAGAAGAAGAAGGTTCACATAAAGCTGCAGTGAGAAGGCCCTGTATATAAGCCTTCTGGAAGTTGCTGTCACTGTGTCTATGGTTCCTGGTAATTAGATTGAGTTGATAGTTAGGTTTGCGTATGTTGGTGGTAAATTTGAGTTCTAGACTCAGTGCTTGTTTCTCGTAGTCGGTTAAGGTGCGTGACGATAAGTTGTTTATCAGAGATTCGCGTCCCATTTCCTTCCATCGACTGTTAGTGCAGAGGTACTGAAGTTTGCGATTGAGTTTGATCTTCTGTTGGAGGTTAGCTGTGGTGACTGTGCTGAGAATATGCTCAGCAGTGTGTTGGTCAATCTGAAGATTGGCCCTCATATTCCTTGCAGTTTCAAAGGTTTCCTTAGCGATGCTAGAAAGTTCTTCGGCACATTCAGTTAAGTAAGCTTGGGTAGCTGGAGAGAAGGGATGCTTGGAGTTGGAGAGTTGTGCAGGAGTAGACTTAGGGATCACCTTCTCTGCCAGGCAATCTTGTAGGAAGTTGTGTCTGTTGCGATAGCTGTGAGCACGAAGAGCGGTGTCCAAATAACGTCTGGATGAAATGTCCATTATGTTGCGGTGTCCGACAGATTGTAATAAAGTTGGTAGAATTATCGACAATATGCAAAGTAAAAGGACACAAGTGCAACTAATGTTATAATTCTTCCCAACAGCCAGGTTGCACTGAACGTCTCAAAAGTACTTTCACAAGCTAACACCAAAGTCGCCATCGCTTCTAGCACTTCAATAAAGGATCTAACCAGGACAAAATCCAAGCACCACGAACCAGTCAATGCAGGAGTTTACACTATACCCTGTGGAGGCTGTGACAAGATTTACGTAGGTGAAACAGCAAGAAACCTCGACACCCGCCTCAATGAACACATTTACGCATGTAGGAACGATAACTTCAACAACGCCTGTGTACAACACCGAAATTCTACCAATCATCTCATGAAATTCAGAGACGCCCAATTAGTGATCAAAGAAGCTAATTTCCACAGACGCAAGTGCCTCGAATCAGCACTGATCGCTGTTTCGAATACAATTAAACAAAACAACGGCAGCTTCACCATCTCCGAAGTCTTAGCAAGAATCCTCCTGAAAACAGTAAACCCTGCCATCACATAGTCTCTCCTGTTATACTACACAAAGCACATTACAGAGAGTGAACACTGAAACAAGCTGCCTCTTTCCAGTCTATATTTGTCCAACCTATTTTTATGTTACCCAAGTAATAGCTTTTACTCATGTACGAATTAATTGCTCTACTATATTGTATTACTTTTGTCACTACTACTACTACTACTACCACTAGTGAACATCGAAATGGTACCTCACTAGTATTGCACCTCACTCTGAGCCTTTATATACCCTCTGTGTCCATGTATTGTTTGTAATGGCTTGATAAAGCTCCTGGAGAGCGAAACGTTGCCACAATAAAATGTCACATTAGTTGCACTTAGTGTCCTTTTACTTTACATACAGACATAGGAGTGAAGACCTGATTAGCAGGTATAGAACAGCAATAGAGATAATTAGGAAGAAGGGTGGGAACCCTGTGATATGTGGCATTTTGCCCAGGAGAGGAGTTCTAAATGAATGGTTGTCCAGGGCAATTGGTGTTAATTGCTAGCTGGACAAACATGGTAGGGAAAGTCCAGTAACATTCATAGACAACTGGTACCTCTGCTATGGTAGAAATGACATGTATGCCAGGGATGGGGTTCACTAATCTAGGTTTGGGGTGGGAGCACTGTTAGGTCTTTATGCTAGAAATAGATAGCGGTATGGGTTTTCGTGGGAAATCAATGAATTCTAAGTGTAGCGATAGTGTGAGTTTTAGGGAAACCAATTAATGGCAAGATGAGGTAGAGTTATTGGTGAATATTGGAAACTCAGTGGGACTAGATGACAAGGACTGTAACAGATATTGTGGAGGAACAGAAATCAACAGGAAGAAAAAAATGAATGGAGGTTTTATAAACATATTTTATACTAATACATGTAGTGAAAGAAATAAGGTGGACGAATTGAGATTAGTTGCTATTGCGGTAACATTGATGTTTTTACCATAACTGAGACGTGGTTTAATATGAAAAATCGGGACATGCCTACTGACTATCACATTCAGGTTTTTAAATTGTTTCAAGTAGATAGAAGTATCGGTAAGGGGGGTGGGGTGGCACTCAATGTACGAGATCGTTTAAATTGTTGTATAAAAATGGGTATAAAGTCTGAAATAACAGCTACAGAGTCTGTCTGGATAGAATTTTCAGAGGGGTATGAAAACTTGATTTTAGGTATGATATACCGACCACCAAACTTAGATATGGGAGGAAATTGTTAAGACCACAAGGCACGATAACGTAATAATTCTAAGGGACTTTAACTTTGGTCAGATTGATTGAAATTTTTTGACTGGGAATTTAGAATCTAACGACTTTTTAGAAGTATTTCAGAATTGTTTTTTTGAAGCAGTTTATGACAGAGCCTACAAGGGGAAATAACCTGCTTGACTTGATTCTGGCAAACAAGGAAACCCTTGTTAATAATTTAGAAATTACAGAGGAACTCGGCGCAAGTGACCACGAATTATTAACCTTCAGCATTGAATGTAAGTATGATAGTAGGAATAACTCGGTAATGGTCCCACATTACAAAGGGCTTAGCAGATTACAATAGGCTTAGAGAACACATATCATCTGTGGACTGGGGTCCCCCACACTAGGAAGGTGGGGGTTGCCTGGGTGTTCCCCCACACTAGGATGGTAGGGGTTTGCCTGGGGTCCCCCACAACAGGCAGGTGGAGGATGCCTGGGTGTCCCCACAACAGGAGGGTGGATGCTGCCTGGAGGTCCTTGGCAACAGGAAGGTGAGGGGGTTGCCTGGGATCTCTCACATCAGGAAGGTGGGGGGTTGCCTGGGGTCCCCCACATCAGGAAAGTAGGGGTTGCCTGGGTGTCCCCCCACAACAAGAAGGTAGGGTTTGCCTGGGGCTCCCCACACAAGAGACAGCTTTCAGTGCTACTTTTAAAATTTGCTTCCACTGGTCCTGGTGTATCTGTGTTATTATCCATCCTCTTGTTACTACATGATCCTCATTTTATTCTGATCGAGCCATTGATCAGTTTTTAATTATATTTTGACGTTTTGTTTCTAATTCAGTAATAGTTTTATAGATTGTAAGAAGTGGGAAGGTATGCTACATATAAACACAGTTGAGGTGAGTACAAATAGAAAGCGTCTCTGTATCTCGCTCAACAGACGGAGGATCAAGCCTCTACTATGTCTTCTGCTGAATAACCCACATGGGTTTAAAGCTTAACTTTAATTTTTCTTCTTCTGTCCCTAACACTATTAATAGCTGACATTCATTATATTTGTCTCTATGTTTACTACTTAACACTATAACTGGTTCTTCTTCCTTGCTAACCAACACTATCATCAACTCTCTCTCTCTTCCTTTTCTTCTTAACATTGATCATACTTAACATTAAACCCACATCACTTTGTTCACTCTTTTATCATTACCACCGACTCATCATGTATTAAGCGTAGAGTGTAGTGTTGCAGTCTGTATTGTTGCAGTGTGTGGTGTTGCAGTGTGTAGTATTGCAGTGTGTGGTGTTGCAGTATGTAGTGTTGCAGTGTGTAGTGTTACAATGTGTACTGTTGTAATCTGCAGTGTTGCAGTCTGTAGTGTTGCAGCTTTTGTGTTGAAGTCTGTAGTGTTGCAGTCTGTTGTGATGCAGTCTGTTGTGTTGCAGTATGTAGTGTTGCAGTCTGTTGTGCTGCAGTATGTAGTGTTGCAGTGTGAAGTGTTGGAGAGTGTAGTGCTTCAGTGTGTAGTGTTGCAGTCTGTAGTGTTGCAGGGTGTAGTGAGGCAGTGTGCTGTGTTGCAGTGTGTAGTATTGCAGTGTGTAGTGTTGCAGTGTGAAGTGTTTCAGGTGTGTAGTATTGCAGTGTGTAGTCTTTCAGTGTGTAGTGTTGGAGTGTGTAGTGTTTCAGTGTGTAGTGTTGGAGTGTGTAGTGTTTCAGTGTGTAGTGTTGGAGTGTGTAGTGTTTCAGTGTGTAGTGTTGGAGTGTGTAGTGTTTCAGTGTGTAGTGTTGGAGTGTGTAGTGTTTCAGTGTGTAGTGTTGGAGTGTGTAGTGTTTCAGTGTGTAGTGTTGCAGTGTGTAGAGTTGCAGTGTAGTGTTACAGTGTGTAGTGTTGCAGTGTGTAGTGTTGCAGTGTGTAGAGTTGCAGTGTAGTGTTACAGTGTGTAGTGTTTCAGTGTGTAGAGTTGCAGTGTAGTGTTACAGTGTGTAGTGTTGCAGTGTGTAGTGTTGCAGTGTGTAGAGTTGCAGTGTAGTGTTACAGTGTGTAGTGTTGCAGTGTGTAGAGTTGCAGTGTAGTGTTACAGTGTGTAGTGTTGCAGTGTGTAGTGTTGCAGTGTGTAGAGTTGCAGTCTGTAGTGTTGCAGTGTAGTGTTACAGTGTGTAGTGTTGCAGTGTGTAGTGTTGCAGTGTGTAGAGTTGCAGTCTGTAGTGTTGCAGTTTGTAGTGTTGCAGTGTAGTGTTGCAGTATGTATTGTTGCAGTCTGTAGTGTTGCAGTCTGTAGTGTTGCAGTCTGTAGTGTTGCAGTTTGTAGTGTTTCAGTGTGTAGTGTTGCAGTGTGTAGTGTTGCAGTGTGTAGTGTTGCAGTGTGTAGTGTTGCAGTGTGTAGTGTTGCAGTGTGTAGTGTTGCAGTGTGTAGTGTTGCAGTTTGTAGTGTTTCAGTGTGTAGTGTTGCAGTGTGTAGTGTTGCAGTGTGTAGTGTTGCAGTGTGTAGTGTTGCAGTGTGTAGTGTTGCAGTGTGTAGCGTTGCAGTTTGTAGTGTTTCAGTGTGTAGTGTTGCAGTGTGTAGTGTTGCAGTGTGTAGTGTTGCAGTGTGTAGTGTTGCAGTGTGTAGTGGTATAGTGTGTAGTGTTGCAGTGTGTAGTGTTGCAGTATGTAGTGGTATAGTGTGTAGTGTTGCAGTGTGTAGTGTTGCAGTTTGTAGTGTTTCAGTGTGTAGTGTTGCAGTTTGTAGTGTTTCAGTGTGTAGTGTTGCAGTGTGTAGTGTTGCAGTGTGTAGTGTTGCAGTGTGTAGTGTTGCAGTGTGTAGTGTTGCAGTGTGTAATGTTGCAGTGTGTAGTGTTGCAGTGTGTAGTGTTGCAGTGTGTAATGTTGCACTGTGTAATGTTGCAGTGTGTAGTGTTGCAGTGTGTAGTGTTGCAGTGTGTAATGTTGCAGTGTGTAGTGTTGCAGTGTGTAATGTTGCATTGTCCAGTGTTGTAGTGTGTAGTGTTGCAGTTTATAGTGTTGCAGTCTACAGTGTTGCAGTCTGTAGTGTTATAAACAGTTGATTTAATATCCTCTCGAATTATAGTTGTTGCAGCTTCAACTATTCTCATTTTTCTCTTGGTACATGTACAGTTCCAGTACGAAGTTCCTCTCTTCTCTCTCCTGGTCAGAAATAATGTGAGGTGATTCAGACCTTATAAACAGAGTATTAAAGTCTATTTTCATGACTGAATTAGTGCAACTTGTAACGACGATGAGGGCTGGTACTTTCTCTGTATCTATAATATAGTTGATTTATAATGGTACAAATGAATCAATTATCGTTCCGATATTATGTCCAATATTATAAAACTATAAAAAAAAATAAAAAGGTAAATGAATATATTGTAAGGGAAGTATTATGATAACAGGTCCGTAATCATCATACAACAGCCATATCTGCTCACTTGAAGTATAATTTTGATGGTCGAGTTGGGTTATTATGTGTTGTATCCTGTAGTGTTGTGGTGTGTAGTGTTGCAGTTTGTACTGTTTCAGTGAGTAGTGTTGTAGTCTTCCTGGAGTCTACCAGGAGGTTATTCCTGTGATCAACGCCCTCGCGGCCCGGTCCACGACCAGGCCTTCCGGTGGATCAGGGCATGATCAACTAGGCTGTTACTGCTGGCCGCACGTAGTCCAACGTACGAACCACAGCCCGGCTGATCCGGAACTGACTTTAGCTACCTATCCAGCTCTCTCTTGAAGGCAGCCAGGGGTTTATTGGTAAATTCCCTTTAGGCTTGGTGGGAAATCCTTAGAACGCAATTCTCCAATTATAAAACAATGAATATTTTCTAACGAATTAATATCCAGTGTGTAATATGGAGACCAGAACTGAGCTACATAATCCAAGTGAGGCCTTACTAATGACGTGTAGAGCTATAGTATAACCGCTGGAGTCATGTTGCTGATACTTCTTGATATAAATTCCATTAATCTGTTTGCCTCACTACGTACGTTTAGGCGTTGCTCTCTTAATTTCAGGTTTCTTCTTACCATAACCCTCATGACCATGATCCTCCCCTCTTTTGATGCATAAGAACATAAGAACATAAGAAAGGAGGAACACTGCAGGAGGCCTGTTGGCCTATACTAGGCAGGTCCTTTACAATTCATCCCACTAACAAAACATTTGCCCAACCCAATTTTCAATGCCACCCAAGAAATAAGCTCTGATGTGAAAGTCCCACTCAAATCCAACCCCTCCCACTCATGTACTTATCCAACCTAAATTTGAAACTACCCAAAGTCCCAGCCTCAATAACCCAGCTAGGTAGACTGTTCCACTCATCTACTACCCTATTTCCAAACCAATACTTTCCTATGTCTTTTCTAAATCTAAACTTATCTAATTTAAATCCATTACTGCGGGTTCTCTCTTGGAGAGATATCCTCAAGACCTTATTAATATCCCCTTTATTAATACCTATCTTCCACTTATACACTTCGATCAGGTCTCCACTCATTCTTCGTCTAACAAGTGAATGTAACTTAAGAGTCTTCAATCTTTCTTCATAAGGAAGATTTCTAATGCTATGTATTAATTTAGTCATCCTACGCTGAATGTTTTCCAACGAATTTATGTCCATTCTGTAATATGGAGACCAGAACTGAGCTGCGTAATCTAGGTGATGCCTTACTAATGATGTATAAAGCTGCAGTATGACCTCTGGACTTCTGTTGCTTACACTTCTTGATATAAATCCCAGTAATCTATTTGCCTTATTACGTACGCTTAGGCATTGCTGTCTTGGTTTAAGGTTGCTGCTCACCATAACCCCCAAGTCCTTTTCGCAATCTGTATGGCTAAGTTCTACATCATTTAACTTATAAGTACTAGGGTTATGGCCACTCCCAAGCTTCAGAACCTTGCATTTATCTACATTGAACTGCATCTGCCACTTTTCTGACCAAGAATAGAGTTTGTTTAAATCCTCCTGAAGTTCCATAACATCTACGTTTGAATTAATTATCCTACCTATCTTTGTGTCATCGGCGAATTTGCTCATATCACTAGTAATTCCCTCATCAAGATCATTGATATATATTATAAACAACAACTGGCCCAAGACTGATCCCTGTGGAACGCCACTTGTTACAGATCCCCACTCGAATTTAACCCCATTTATTGACACTCTCTGCTTCCTGTCAGTGAGCCATGACTCGGTCCACGAGAGCACTTTTCCCCCAATGCCATGAGCTGCCACTTTCTTTAACAGTCTATGGTGCGGAACTCTATCAAAAGCCTTACTAAAATCTAAGTAAATAATATCAAATTCTTTATCGTGGTCAACAGACTCAAAAGCTTTACTGAAGAAAGTTAATAAACTAGTTAGACAAGACCGGCCTCTTGTGAATCCATGCTGAGTATGGAAATATAACCACAAATGCAGTATAATGTGATCCTTTATTGACTACGTTTCGCCCACACAGTGGGCTTTTTCAAGTCACAAACAGTTCTGTTTGTGACTTGAAAAAGCCCACTGTGTGGGCGAAACATAGTCAATAAAGGCTCACATTATACTGCATTTGTGTATATATTTCCATTGTGTCGGTATTTTATACCATTTATTTCCATGCTGAGTATCATTAATCAAGCTATGCTTATCCAGATGGCTTCTTATAATCTCAGCTATAATTGACTCTAGTAATTTGCCTACAATTGAGGTCAGACTTATTGGGCGGTAATTTGACGGTAACGACTTGTCCCCTGTTTTAAAAATAGGAATTACATTAGCCATCTTCCACATATCAGACACTACACCTGTTTGAAGAGATAAATTAAAAATATTAGTTAATGGTTCACAGAGTTCCATTTTGCATTCCTTAAGAACCCTTGAAAAAACCTCATCAGGACCCGGTGACTTATTTTGCTTCAGTCTGTCTATCTGCTTCACAACCATTTCATTAGTGACTGTGATGTTACATAATTTATCTTCTTCTAGCCCACTATAAAAATTAATTACTGGAATATTGTTAGTGTCTACCTGTGTAAAAACTGAGAGAAAATAATTATTTAAAATCGAGCACATTTCATTCTCTTTGTCAGTAAGGTGCCCATAGTTATTTTTAAGGGGACCTATCTTATCTCTAACTTTTGTTCTATAGAAATGGAAAAAACTTTTTGGGTTAGTTTTAGAATCCTTAGCAACTTTAATTTCATAGTCCCTTTTAACTTTTCTTATCCCCTTTTTAATGTCCCTCTTAATGTCAATATACTGATTCATAAGATGACCCTCACCTCTTTTAATACGCCTATGAATTCCTTTCTTATGCCCTAGTAGATATTTGAGCCTATTATTCATCCATTTTGGGTCATTTCAATTTGATCTAATTTCTTTATATGGGATAAACCTTCTTTGAGTAGCATGTACAGTGTTCAGAAAACTGTCATATTGATACCTCTCTTCGTTACCCCAGTCAACAGATGGTAAGTGTTCTCTAAGCCCATCGTAATCTGCTAAGCGAAAATCTGGGACTGTTACTGAGTTATCCCTACTATCGTACTTTCGTACTTCCATTCAATGCTAAATGTAATTGATTTGTGGTCGCTAGCACCCAGTTCCTCTGAAATTTCTAAATTATTAACAAGGGATTCATTCCATACCCCCGGCCGGGATTGAACCCGCGGTCATAGTCTCAAAACTCCAGCCCGTCGCGTTAGCCACTAGACCAGCTAGCCACAATAAGATTCATCCAACTAGGTATATTTCTACACCATAGGAAGGTTAGCACAGGCACCACTGTGACAACAAATGCAAGTTTTTACAGACGAATCTCCAGCTAGCGTGGCCGTGACGAACTCTAGCTCAAGTCCCTTCACTGCCGTCAACATGACTCAAGAAATCGTAATGACACGTGGACTGGGGTCCCCCACACTAGGAAGGTGGGGGTTGCCTGGGTGTTCCCCCACACTAGGATGGTAGGGGTTTGCCTGGGGTCCCCCACAACAGGCAGGTGGAGGATGCCTGGGTGTCCCCACAACAGGAGGGTGGATGCTGCCTGGAGGTCCTTGGCAACAGGAAGGTGAGGGGGTTGCCTGGGATCTCTCACATCAGGAAGGTGGGGGGTTGCCTGGGGTCCCCCACATCAGGAAAGTAGGGGTTGCCTGGGTGTCCCCCCACAACAAGAAGGTAGGGTTTGCCTGGGGCTCCCCACACAAGAGACAGCTTTCAGTGCTACTTTTAAAATTTGCTTCCACTGGTCCTGGTGTATCTGTGTTATTATCCATCCTCTTGTTACTACATGATCCTCATTTTATTCTGATCGAGCCATTGATCAGTTTTTAATTATATTTTGACGTTTTGTTTCTAATTCAGTAATAGTTTTATAGATTGTAAGAAGTGGGAAGGTATGCTACATATAAACACAGTTGAGGTGAGTACAAATAGAAAGCGTCTCTGTATCTCGCTCAACAGACGGAGGATCAAGCCTCTACTATGTCTTCTGCTGAATAACCCACATGGGTTTAAAGCTTAACTTTAATTTTTCTTCTTCTGTCCCTAACACTATTAATAGCTGACATTCATTATATTTGTCTCTATGTTTACTACTTAACACTATAACTGGTTCTTCTTCCTTGCTAACCAACACTATCATCAACTCTCTCTCTCTTCCTTTTCTTCTTAACATTGATCATACTTAACATTAAACCCACATCACTTTGTTCACTCTTTTATCATTACCACCGACTCATCATGTATTAAGCGTAGAGTGTAGTGTTGCAGTCTGTATTGTTGCAGTGTGTGGTGTTGCAGTGTGTAGTATTGCAGTGTGTGGTGTTGCAGTATGTAGTGTTGCAGTGCGTAGTGTTACAATGTGTACTGTTGTAATCTGCAGTGTTGCAGTCTGTAGTGTTGCAGCTTTTGTGTTGAAGTCTGTAGTGTTGCAGTCTGTTGTGATGCAGTCTGTTGTGTTGCAGTATGTAGTGTTGCAGTCTGTTGTGCTGCAGTATGTAGTGTTGCAGTGTGAAGTGTTGGAGAGTGTAGTGCTTCAGTGTGTAGTGTTGCAGTCTGTAGTGTTGCAGGGTGTAGTGAGGCAGTGTGCTGTGTTGCAGTGTGTAGTATTGCAGTGTGTAGTGTTGCAGTGTGAAGTGTTTCAGGTGTGTAGTATTGCAGTGTGTAGTCTTTCAGTGTGTAGTGTTGGAGTGTGTAGTGTTTCAGTGTGTAGTGTTGGAGTGTGTAGTGTTTCAGTGTGTAGTGTTGGAGTGTGTAGTGTTTCAGTGTGTAGTGTTGGAGTGTGTAGTGTTTCAGTGTGTAGTGTTGGAGTGTGTAGTGTTTCAGTGTGTAGTGTTGGAGTGTGTAGTGTTTCAGTGTGTAGTGTTGCAGTGTGTAGAGTTGCAGTGTAGTGTTACAGTGTGTAGTGTTGCAGTGTGTAGTGTTGCAGTGTGTAGAGTTGCAGTGTAGTGTTACAGTGTGTAGTGTTTCAGTGTGTAGAGTTGCAGTGTAGTGTTACAGTGTGTAGTGTTGCAGTGTGTAGTGTTGCAGTGTGTAGAGTTGCAGTGTAGTGTTACAGTGTGTAGTGTTGCAGTGTGTAGAGTTGCAGTGTAGTGTTACAGTGTGTAGTGTTGCAGTGTGTAGTGTTGCAGTGTGTAGAGTTGCAGTCTGTAGTGTTGCAGTGTAGTGTTACAGTGTGTAGTGTTGCAGTGTGTAGTGTTGCAGTGTGTAGAGTTGCAGTCTGTAGTGTTGCAGTTTGTAGTGTTGCAGTGTAGTGTTGCAGTATGTATTGTTGCAGTCTGTAGTGTTGCAGTCTGTAGTGTTGCAGTCTGTAGTGTTGCAGTTTGTAGTGTTTCAGTGTGTAGTGTTGCAGTGTGTAGTGTTGCAGTGTGTAGTGTTGCAGTGTGTAGTGTTGCAGTGTGTAGTGTTGCAGTGTGTAGTGTTGCAGTGTGTAGTGTTGCAGTTTGTAGTGTTTCAGTGTGTAGTGTTGCAGTGTGTAGTGTTGCAGTGTGTAGTGTTGCAGTGTGTAGTGTTGCAGTGTGTAGTGTTGCAGTGTGTAGCGTTGCAGTTTGTAGTGTTGCAGTGTGTAGTGTTGCAGTGTGTAGTGTTGCAGTGTGTAGTGTTGCAGTGTGTAGTGGTATAGTGTGTAGTGTTGCAGTGTGTAGTGTTGCAGTATGTAGTGGTATAGTGTGTAGTGTTGCAGTGTGTAGTGTTGCAGTTTGTAGTGTTTCAGTGTGTAGTGTTGCAGTTTGTAGTGTTTCAGTGTGTAGTGTTGCAGTGTGTAGTGTTGCAGTGTGTAGTGTTGCAGTGTGTAGTGTTGCAGTGTGTAGTGTTGCAGTGTGTAATGTTGCAGTGTGTAGTGTTGCAGTGTGTAGTGTTGCAGTGTGTAATGTTGCACTGTGTAATGTTGCAGTGTGTAGTGTTGCAGTGTGTAGTGTTGCAGTGTGTAATGTTGCAGTGTGTAGTGTTGCAGTGTGTAATGTTGCATTGTCCAGTGTTGTAGTGTGTAGTGTTGCAGTTTATAGTGTTGCAGTCTACAGTGTTGCAGTCTGTAGTGTTATAAACAGTTGATTTAATATCCTCTCGAATTATAGTTGTTGCAGCTTCAACTATTCTCATTTTTCTCTTGGTACATGTACAGTTCCAGTACGAAGTTCCTCTCTTCTCTCTCCTGGTCAGAAATAATGTGAGGTGATTCAGACCTTATAAACAGAGTATTAAAGTCTATTTTCATGACTGAATTAGTGCAACTTGTAACGACGATGAGGGCTGGTACTTTCTCTGTATCTATAATATAGTTGATTTATAATGGTACAAATGAATCAATTATCGTTCCGATATTATGTCCAATATTATAAAACTATAAAAAAAAATAAAAAGGTAAATGAATATATTGTAAGGGAAGTATTATGATAACAGGTCCGTAATCATCATACAACAGCCATATCTGCTCACTTGAAGTATAATTTTGATGGTCGAGTTGGGTTATTATGTGTTGTATCCTGTAGTGTTGTGGTGTGTAGTGTTGCAGTTTGTACTGTTTCAGTGAGTAGTGTTGTAGTCTTCCTGGAGTCTACCAGGAGGTTATTCCTGTGATCAACGCCCTCGCGGCCCGGTCCACGACCAGGCCTTCCGGTGGATCAGGGCATGATCAACTAGGCTGTTACTGCTGGCCGCACGTAGTCCAACGTACGAACCACAGCCCGGCTGATCCGGAACTGACTTTAGCTACCTATCCAGCTCTCTCTTGAAGGCAGCCAGGGGTTTATTGGTAAATTCCCTTTAGGCTTGGTGGGAAATCCTTAGAACGCAATTCTCCAATTATAAAACAATGAATATTTTCTAACGAATTAATATCCAGTGTGTAATATGGAGACCAGAACTGAGCTACATAATCAAAGTGAGGCCTTACTAATGACGTGTAGAGCTGTAGTATGACCGCTGGAGTCATGTTGCTGATACTTCTTGATATAAACTCCATTAATCTGTTTGCCTCATTACGTAAGTTAAGGCGTTGCTCTCTTAATTTCAGGTTTCTTCTTACCATAACCCTCATGACCATCATCCTCCCCTCTTTTGATGCATAAGAACATAAGAACATAAGAAAGGAGGAACACTGCAGGAGGCCTGTTGGCCCATACTAGGCAGGTCCTTTACAATTCATCCCACTAACAAAACATTTGACCAACCCAATTTTCAATGCCACCCAAGAAATAAGCTCTGATGTGAAAGTCCCACTCAAATCCAACCCCTCCCACTCATGTACTTATCCAACCTAAATTTGAAACTACCCAAAGTCCCAGCCTCAATAACCCAGCTAGGTAGACTGTTCCACTCATCTACTACCCTATTTCCAAACCAATACTTTCCTATGTCTTTTCTAAATCTAAACTTATCTAATTTAAATCCATTACTGCGGGTTCTCTCTTGGAGAGATATCCTCAAGACCTTATTAATATCCCCTTTATTAATACCTATCTTCCACTTATACACTTCGATCAGGTCTCCACTCATTCTTCGTCTAACAAGTGAATGTAACTTAAGAGTCTTCAATCTTTCTTCATAAGGAAGATTTCTAATGCTATGTATTAATTTAGTCATCCTACGCTGAATGTTTTCCAACGAATTTATGTCCATTCTGTAATATGGAGACCAGAACTGAGCTGCGTAATCTAGGTGATGCCTTACTAATGATGTATAAAGCTGCAGTATGACCTCTGGACTTCTGTTGCTTACACTTCTTGATATAAATCCCAGTAATCTATTTGCCTTATTACGTACGCTTAGGCATTGCTGTCTTGGTTTAAGGTTGCTGCTCACCATAACCCCCAAGTCCTTTTCGCAATCTGTATGGCTAAGTTCTACATCATTTAACTTATAAGTACTAGGGTTATGGCCACTCCCAAGCTTCAGAACCTTGCATTTATCTACATTGAACTGCATCTGCCACTTTTCTGACCAAGAATAGAGTTTGTTTAAATCCTCCTGAAGTTCCATAACATCTACGTTTGAATTAATTATCCTACCTATCTTTGTGTCATCGGCGAATTTGCTCATATCACTAGTAATTCCCTCATCAAGATCATTGATATATATTATAAACAACAACTGGCCCAAGACTGATCCCTGTGGAACGCCACTTGTTACAGATCCCCACTCGAATTTAACCCCATTTATTGACACTCTCTGCTTCCTGTCAGTGAGCCATGACTCGGTCCACGAGAGCACTTTTCCCCCAATGCCATGAGCTGCCACTTTCTTTAACAGTCTATGGTGCGGAACTCTATCAAAAGCCTTACTAAAATCTAAGTAAATAATATCAAATTCTTTATCGTGGTCAACAGACTCAAAAGCTTTACTGAAGAAAGTTAATAAACTAGTTAGACAAGACCGGCCTCTTGTGAATCCATGCTGAGTATGGAAATATAACCACAAATGCAGTATAATGTGATCCTTTATTGACTACGTTTCGCCCACACAGTGGGCTTTTTCAAGTCACAAACAGTTCTGTTTGTGACTTGAAAAAGCCCACTGTGTGGGCGAAACATAGTCAATAAAGGCTCACATTATACTGCATTTGTGTATATATTTCCATTGTGTCGGTATTTTATACCATTTATTTCCATGCTGAGTATCATTAATCAAGCTATGCTTATCCAGATGGCTTCTTATAATCTCAGCTATAATTGACTCTAGTAATTTGCCTACAATTGAGGTCAGACTTATTGGGCGGTAATTTGACGGTAACGACTTGTCCCCTGTTTTAAAAATAGGAATTACATTAGCCATCTTCCACATATCAGACACTACACCTGTTTGAAGAGATAAATTAAAAATATTAGTTAATGGTTCACAGAGTTCCATTTTGCATTCCTTAAGAACCCTTGAAAAAACCTCATCAGGACCCGGTGACTTATTTTGCTTCAGTCTGTCTATCTGCTTCACAACCATTTCATTAGTGACTGTGATGTTACATAATTTATCTT
The DNA here is from genome assembly GCF_038502225.1 of Cherax quadricarinatus. Taxonomy (NCBI): domain Eukaryota; kingdom Metazoa; phylum Arthropoda; class Malacostraca; order Decapoda; family Parastacidae; genus Cherax; species Cherax quadricarinatus. The sequence continues at coordinate 2,144,896 of NC_091361.1, read as the reverse complement.
CTTCTAGCCCACTATAAAAATTAATTACTGGAATATTGTTAGTGTCTACCTGTGTAAAAACTGAGAGAAAATAATTATTTAAAATCGAGCACATTTCATTCTCTTTGTCAGTAAGGTGCCCATAGTTATTTTTAAGGGGACCTATCTTATCTCTAACTTTTGTTCTATAGAAATGGAAAAAACTTTTTGGGTTAGTTTTAGAATCCTTAGCAACTTTAATTTCATAGTCCCTTTTAACTTTTCTTATCCCCTTTTTAATGTCCCTCTTAATGTCAATATACTGATTCATAAGATGACCCTCACCTCTTTTAATACGCCTATGAATTCCTTTCTTATGCCCTAGTAGATATTTGAGCCTATTATTCATCCATTTTGGGTCATTTCAATTTGATCTAATTTCTTTATATGGGATAAACCTTCTTTGAGTAGCATGTACAGTGTTCAGAAAACTGTCATATTGATACCTCTCTTCGTTACCCCAGTCAACAGATGGTAAGTGTTCTCTAAGCCCATCGTAATCTGCTAAGCGAAAATCTGGGACTGTTACTGAGTTATCCCTACTATCGTACTTTCGTACTTCCATTCAATGCTAAATGTAATTGATTTGTGGTCGCTAGCACCCAGTTCCTCTGAAATTTCTAAATTATTAACAAGGGATTCATTCCATACCCCCGGCCGGGATTGAACCCGCGGTCATAGTCTCAAAACTCCAGCCCGTCGCGTTAGCCACTAGACCAGCTAGCCACAATAAGATTCATCCAACTAGGTATATTTCTACACCATAGGAAGGTTAGCACAGGCACCACTGTGACAACAAATGCAAGTTTTTACAGACGAATCTCCAGCTAGCGTGGCCGTGACGAACTCTAGCTCAAGTCCCTTCACTGCCGTCAACATGACTCAAGAAATCGTAATGACACGAGTCATGTTGACGGCAGTGAAGGGACTTGAGCTAGAGTTCGTCACGGCCACGCTAGCTGGAGATTCGTCTGTAAAAACTTGCATTTGTGGTCACAGTGGTGCCTGTGCTAACCTTCCTATGGTGTAGAAATATACCTAGTTGGATGAATCTTATTGTGGCTAGCTGGTCTAGTGGCTAACGCGACGGTCTGGAGTTTTGAGACTCTATGACCGCGGTTTCAATCCCGGCCGGGGGTATGGTTTGTTTGCAATCGTGTCATTACGATTTCTTGAGTTAAGGGATTCATTGTTTGCCATAACTAAGTCAAGAAGGTTATTTCCCCTTGTAGGTTCTGTCACAAACTGCTTCAAAAAACAATCCTGAACTACTTCTAAGAAGTTGTATGACTCTAAATTCCCAGTCAAGAAATTCCAATCAATATGACTAAAGTTAAAGTCTCCTAGAATTACTACATTACCGTGCCTTGTGGCCTTAACAATTTCCTCCCATAGTAGTCTCCCTTGGTCCCCATCTAAGTTTGGGGGACGGTATATCACTCCTAAAATCAGTTTTTCATGCCCCTCTGAAAATTCTATCCAAACAGACTCTGTATGTGTTACTTCAGACTTAATACCCGTTTTTATGCAGCAGTTCAAGCGATCTCGGACATACAATGCCACCCCACCCCCCTTCCCGATACTTCTATCTACTTGGAACAATTTAAAACCCTGAATATGACTTTCCGCAGGCATGTCCCGACTTTTTGAATTAAACCACGTCTCAGTTAAGGCAAATACATCAATGTTACCTGCACTAGCAACTAATCTCAACTCGTCCATCTTATTCCTAGCACTACGGCAATTAGCATAATAAACATTGAAAGACTCTCCTTTCTCTTTACCCTTCCTGCTCATTTCTGTTTTTCTACTAAACCTATTACTGTCTTTATCACCCAAAGTCACTGGCTTTTCAATATCTACCTCGTTCTGCTTATTACTAGTTCCCCTAGAGCTCGTAATATTACTACACTGGGACTTCACTGTTTTCCTGCCAAAACCCATACCACTAACTATTCCTAGTTTAAAGTCCTAACTGCTCCCTCCACTGCAGTTGCCAGTGCTACCACCCCAGACCTAGATAAGTGAACCCCATCCCTGGCATACATGTCATCTCTGCCATAGAAGAGGTCCCAGTTGTCAATGAATGTTACCGCATTTTCCTTACAGTATTTGTCCAGCCAGCAATTGACACCAATTGCCCTGGACAACCATTCATTTCCAACTCCCCTCCTTGGCAAAACACCACATATGACAGGGTTCCCACCATTACTCCTAATTATTTCTATTGCTGACCTATACCTGCTAATCAGGTCTTCACTCCTACGTCTGCCAACATCGTTGCCTCCAGTACTGAGACAGATCATAGGATTGCTTCCATTACCTCTCATGATGTCATCCAGACGGCTAACAATATCCTCCATCCCAGCCCCAGGAAAGCAAACTCTCTGTCTCCTACTCCTGTCCTTCAAGCAGAACGCCCTATCCATATACCTAACTTGGCTATCCCCAACAACAACAATATTCTTACATAAGAATTTATATGTTCAACAATATTCTTACCTTTCTTAATGTCGTTCGTCGTGACGTTCCCAGTTGTCGACTCACATTCGTCGGGTAGCACTGAGAATGTATTAGATGTTTCCACAACAGTTTCCACGGCAGTCTCTTTCTTCTTCATCGTTTCTACCTTTCCATTCGTCCTCTTGATCGTCAACTTCGTTCCCTGCTGTCCAGCCACTGACCAGTTCCCCTTCTTGACCTGAGGACTCAAAACAGGAGGACGACTACGAATCTTCTTGTTTTCCTCGGTCAGTCGCCGAATCTTGTTGTTGAAGTGATTCGGAAATGTAGAGAGGATGGAACGAAATAGAATGACTTCGGGATTTTATAAATCTGTAGTGGAGGGAAAGCGGGGTAGGAGTCGGCCTGGGAAATGTTGGAGGGAGTGGTAAAAGAGGTTTTGTGTGCGAGGGGATTGGACTTCCAGCAAGCATGCGTGAGCATATTTGATAGGAGTGAATGGAGACAAATGGTTTCTAATACTTGACGGGCTGTTGAAGTGTAAGCAAAGTAATATTTATGATGGGATTCAGGGAAACCGGCAGGCCGGACTCAAGGGGTGTTAATGTTGCAGTTTTGTAACTGTAGTAAAAACATGCCTCTGGCAAGACAGTGATGGAGTGAATGATGATAAATATTTTTCTTTTTTCGGGCCACCCTGCCTTGGTGGGAGTCGGCCGATGTGTTTATATATATATATATATATATATATATATATATATATATATATATATATATATATATATATATATATATATATATATATATATATATATATATATATATATATATATATATATATACATATATATATATATATATATATATATATATATATATATATATATATATATATATATATATATATATATATATATATATATATATATGTATATATATATATATATATATATATATATATATATATATATATATATATATATATTTATATATATATATATTTATTTATACATATATATATTGTTTTTTCAACAAGTCGGCCGTCTCCCACCGAGGCAGGGTGACCCAAAAAAGAAAGAAAATCCCCAAAAAGAAAATACTTTCATCATCATTCAACACTTTCACCACACTCTCATATTATCACTGTTTTTGCAGAAGTGCTCAGAATACAACAGTTTAGAAGCATACACATATAAAGATACACAACATATCCCTCCAAACTGCCAATATCCCAAACCCCTCCTTTAAAGTGCAGGCATTGTACTTCCCATTTCCAGGACTCAAGTCCGACTATATGAAAATAACCGGTTACCCTGAATCCCTTCTCTAAATATTACCCTGCTCACACTCCAACAGATCGTCAGGTCCCAAGTACCATTCGTCTCCATTCACTCCTATCTAACACGCTCACGCACGCTTGCTGGAAGTCCAAGCCCCTTGCCCACAAAACCTCCTTTACCCCGTCTCTCCAACCCTTTCGAGGACGACCCCTACCTCGCCTTCCTTCCCCTATAGATTTATATGCTTTCCATGTCATTCTACTTTGATCCATTCTCTCTAAATGACCAAACCACCTCAACGACCCCTCTTCAGCCCTCTGACTAATACTTTTATTAACTCCACACCATTTCCTAATTTCCACACTCCGAATTTTCTGCATAATATTTACACCACACATTGCCCTTAAGCAGGACATCTCCACTGCCTCCAACCGTCTCCTCGCTGCTGCATTTACCACCCAAGCTTCACACCCATATAAGAGTGTTGGTACTACTATACTTTCATACATTCCCTTTCATACATTCCCTTCTAACGTTTTTTGACTCCACATATACCTAAACGCACCACTCACCTTTTTTCCCTCATCAGTTCTATGATTAACCTCATCCTTCGTAAATCCATCCGCCGACACGTCAACTCCCAAGTATCTGAAAACATTCACCTCTTCAATACTCCTCCTCCCCAATTTGATATCCAATTTTTCTTTATCTAAATCATTTGATACCCTCATCACCTTACTCTTTTCTATGTTCACTTTCAACTTTCTACCTTTACACACATTCCCAAACTCATCCACTAACATTTGCAATTTTTCTTTAGAATCTCCCATAAGCACAGTATCATCAGCAAAAAGTAACTGTGTCAATTCCCATTTTGAATTTGATTCCCCAAAATTTAACCCCACCCCTCTCCCGAACACCCTAGCATTTACTTCCTTTACAACCCCATCTATAAATATATTAAACAACCATGGTGACATTACACATCCCTGTCTAAGACCTACTTTTACCGGGAAGTAGTCTCCCTCTCTTCTACACACCCTAACCTGAGCCTCACTATTCTCATAAAAACTCTTTACAGCATTTAATAACTTACCACCTACTCCATATACTTGCAACATCTGCCACATTGCTCCTCTATCCACTCTATCATATGCCTTTTCTAAATCCATAAATGCAATAAAAACTTCCCTACCTTTATCTAAATACTGTTCACATATATGCTTCAATGTAAACACTTGATCTACACATCCCCTACCCACTCTGAAACCTCCTTGCTCATCTGCAATCCTACATTCTGTCTTACCTCTAATTCTTTCAATTATAACCCTACCGTACACTTTTCCTGGTATACTCAGTAAACTTATTCCTCTATAATTTTTACAGTCTCTTTTGTCCCCTTTCCCTTTATATAAAGGGACTATACATGCTCTCCGTCAATCCCTAGGTACCTTCCCCTCTTTCATACATTTATTAAACAAAAGTACCAACCACTCCAACACTATATCCAACACTATTTAACATTTCTGTCATGATCCCATCAGTTCCAGCTGCTTTACCCCCTTTCATTTTACGTAATGCCTCACGTACCTCCCCCACACTCACATTCTGCTCTTCTTTACTCCTAAAAGAAGGTATACCTCCCTGACCAGTGCATGAAATTACTGCCTCTCTTATTCCTTAACATTTAAAAGTACCTCAAAATATTCTCGCCATCTACCTAATACCTCCCTCTCCCCATCTACTAACTCCCCTACTCTGTTTTTAACTGACAAATCCATACTTTCCCTAGGCTTTCTTAACCTGTTTAACTCACTACAAAATGTTTTCTTATTTTCACTAAAATTTCTTGACAGTGCCTCTCCCACTCTATCATCTGCTCTCCTTTTGCACTCTCTCACCAAACTCTCTTCACCTTTCTTTTACTCTCCACAAACTCTGCACTTCTTATAACACTTCTGCTTTGTAAAAACCTCTCATAAGCTACCTTTTTCTCTTTTAACACACCCTTTACTTCATCATTCCACCAATCACTCCTCTTTCCTCCTGCCCCCACCCTCCTATAACCACAAACTTCTGCCCCACATTCTAATACTGCATTTTTAAAACTATTCCAACCCTCTTCAACCCCCCCACTACTCATCTTTGCACTAGCCCACCTTTCCGCCAATAGTCGCTTATATCTCACCCGAACTTCCTCCTCCCTAAGTTTATACACTTTCACCTCCCTCTTACTTGTTGTTGCCACCTTCCTCTTTTCCCATCTACCTCTTACTCTAACTGTAGCTTCAACTAAATAATGATCCGATATATCAGTTGCCCCTCTATAAACATGTACATCCTGGAGCCTACCCATCAACCTTTTATCCACCAATACATAATCTAACAAACTACTTTCATTACGTGCTACATCATACCTTGTATATTTATTTATCCTCTTTTTCATAAAATATGTATTACTTATTACAAAATCTCTTTCTACACATAGCTCAATTAAAGGCTCCCCATTTACATTTACCCCTGGCACCCCAAATTTACCTACTACTCCCTCCATAACATTTTTACCCACTTTAGTATTGAAATTCCCAACCACCATTACTCTCACACTTCATTCAAAACTCCCCACGCATTCACTCAACATTTCCCAAAATCTCTCTCTCTCTCCTCTACACTTCTCTCTTCTCCAGGTGCATACACGCTTATTATAACCCACTTTTCACATCCAATCTTTATTTTACTCCACATAATCCTTGAATTAATACATTTATAGTCCCTCTTTTCCTGCCATAGCTTATCCTTCAACATTATTGCTACTCCTTCTTTAGCTCTAACTCTATTTGAAACCCCTGACCTAATCCCATTTATTCCTCTCCATTGAAACTCTCCCACCCCCTTCAGCTTTGTTTCACTTAAAGCCAGGACATCCAGCTTCTTCTCATTCATAACATCCACAATCATCTCTTTCTTATCATTTGCACAACATCCACGCACATTCAGACTTCCCACTTTGACAGTTTTCTTCTTATTCTTTTTAGTAATTTTTACAGGAAAAGGGGTTAATAGCCCATTGTTCCCGGCATTTTAGTTGACTTTTACAACACGCATGGCTTACGGAGGAAAGATTCTTATTCCACTTCCCCATGGATATAAAAGGAAAAGTAATAAGACCAAGAACTATTAAGATAAAATCAAAGAAAACTCAGATGTGTGTGTATGAATAAATGTGTACATGCATGTGTAGTGTGACCTAAGTGTAAGTAGAAGTAGCAAGACATACCTGTAATCTAGCATATTTATGAGACAGACAAAAGACACCAGCAATCCTACCATCATGTAAAACAATCACAGGCTTTCGTTTTACACTCACTTGGCAGGACGGTAGTACCTCCCTGGGTGGTTGCTGTCTACCAACCTACTACCACAGGACGGTAGTACCTCCCTGGGTGGTTGCTGTCTACCAACCTATATATATATATATATATATATATATATATATATATATATATATATATATATATATATATATATATATATATATAATTGTAACCACGGACGAGTGGTATTGATCAATAACAATACTGCACTAACCAAGGATTCGAACCCATGTTGTATTGGCCTGCCTCATAGTAAGCGAGAACCACATGACGCTTTAAACCACAGGACCACCCAACCCTACAAGAATGGTGCAGCCAGAAATGTATATATGGGTGTGTGTGTGTGTGTGTATGTGTGTGTGTGTGTGTGTGTGTGTGTGTGTGTGGGTGTGTGTGTGCGTCATGCTGAATAGGTAAAACTGGTCAATTAGCAAGAACACATTTAAAATTCTTTCT
>NC_091361.1:2035025-2137205 GCF_038502225.1 Cherax quadricarinatus | reverse complement strand
AAACTTAAAAACCATTTTTTCAAATTCAGCCCCACAACAACACCACATCCCACAACACCCACAACCCACAATTTTTTTTCTCGTTTTAACAAATTTTCCATCAAAAAAAGTCACAACAACAACCCACAACTTAAAAACCATTTTTTCAGCATCTCTAGTTCGACAAACAACCCCCAAAAACCCTCAATTGCCATTTATTCACTTTTTTTTTCCCCCTTTTTTTTACTGAATTTTAAAAATGTAATACATTCCTTTTACTTAAAAAATTTCCCTAATAAAACCCTTTCTCCATCCCCAAAATGTCCTTGTGATCCACTTTAAATTTGGAATATTTCCTGATCAACTAATTCCCCACCCAAAACTGGGTACATTTTTCCCAACCCCCTCCATTTTTTTCCCAAATAATCAAATTTTCCTCACCCTTAAAATTTTTTTAAAATTTCACAATTATTTTTTTTTAGAAAAAATTCTATTTTTCCCAATTAAAATTTTAAATTTCCCCCCCCCCCAAAATTTTTTCCCCATTTTAATTTGCTTTTCTTCACATCCCCCTACCCATCCCCCAAAACACCTTTCCTGAAACAAAAAAAAATTCCACTTTTTCACATCCACAAATGCATTCATCACCCATCTCAAATTCCACTAAAATCCCCGAACCAAGATATTCAAAAAACTCTATGCCCAAACCTCCAACACACACACACACGCACACACACACACACACACACACACACACACATACACACACACACACACAAAACACACACACACACACACACACACCCCCCTAACCTAACCTAACCTAACCTAACCAACCCAAACCCCAACCCCCACCCTTTAACCTAACCCTTAAAACCCCAACCAAACCCAAAATTTAAAATTTAACCAAACCCAAACCCCAATCTAACCAAACCTAATTTAAATTTAATTAATTTTTTTCTTTCTTTTTAAATTTTCCCAAACTGAATTAAAATTAATCTCCTTAATTTCCCTTTTTTAAATTTAATTCCCCTTTCTTTCTTTTTGGCCCCTTAATTTAACCAATTTGAATTTAGTTTTTTGGTTTTTCCCCAATTTTAATTAATTTTAATTTCCCCAATTTTTTTTTTGTTTTGTTTTTTAAACCCAAAATTAAACATTAAATTATGATATTACAAAATTTCTAGGGAAATTTAATAAGGAAGTTTTTAAATTATTATTACATATTATTATTAAAATATTAAATATTAAATTACCAAAAATTATTTTTTATTTTTTGAATATTTTCAAAATACCTTATATTATTTAACATTTTTCAATATTTTTCATTCAAATTTTATCATTAATTTTAGAACAACCCAAATTGTTTTGAAATTTAAATAAATCATTGGGAATAATTTTAAACATTTTTGAATACTTCTTTAAACTAAAGAATTCCCCAAAAATTCATTTTACCCCCAAAAAAAGATTTTCATTTTCTCCTCATCTTTTCAAAATTTTCATTAACCCGAAAACCCCAAACACTACTCTCCGGGCCTCCAACAAACACAAAAATTTTCCAGAATTTATGAAAATCAGACAAAAATTTTGGCCCACACCTGACTTTTAAATTTAACCCTAATTACTCCCTTTCTTAAAACATTATCATTAAATTTTTAAAATCCCCCTTTTTGAAGATTTTAAAATCATTGGGGCCAATTAAAACAGTCCATTAGAAATTGCTAATATTTTATTAAACATTTTTTTTATAGTTTCAAAACCAAAAATTCATTTTCTCAGGGGGCCCAAGTAAAAACGAACAAAAATTTCATGCAAACTTTTGGTACAGGGTCACGCCCCCTGAAAAATATTTTAAAATTCGTTTTAAGAAATACCAATAATACAATTTTTGTTTCTTTCAAAATTTTTAAAATAAAGAAAATATTTATAAATTTTTTTACAAAAAAAACAATTGAAATACCCAGGAATTCTTTTACCAAACTTTTAAACACATTCAGGAGGTTAAAGCCCTAGTAAAAAGTCACATTTATTGTGTTACTTGGGTTGTAATTTTTTTACTTTTATTTTTTTCCCCGTTACTTTTTTTTGGGCCCCCACCCTTTTTTTTTCATTTCCCTATTTGGCCCTTTTGGCCCCGTTTTTAGCTTGGCCCTGCTTAATTTTTGCCCAATCCAAAAATTTTGGTCTTCCCTTAAATTTTGCCCCCAAAATTTTTGGGCCCCCCAAATATAAATTTGGTTTGGTTCAAATTTAAAAATTTGGTCTTCAAATTTAAGATAAAAACCATGATACCAAACAAAACCACACCCCTTTTTTCCCTTGCTTTTAACCCCAAAAAATCCCAAAATCTTTAAATACTAAACCCCTTAAAATTTTCCTTTTGTTTTTTCACCAAAAATTTCTCAAAAAGGGTTGAAATTTCCAAATCATTTAATATTAAAAATTTAAAAAAACAAAAATTAGAATTTTTCCCAAAAAATTTTTGATTACTCCTTGAGGTGAATGTCTTAGATTTGGTGTGTATGTCTCATGTCTTAATTTTGTGATTGAAATGTATAAGATGTGGGTGATATGGAATTGGTGATCGTGATTTTTGTGTGAATAATTATAAAAAAAGTGTGTTTTCTGTGATCTTGGTGGTGGGGGCATAAAATCTGGTAATCGTCTTGGGTATAGTGTTCTTAGATAATGTAGGGTACAACAGGTTAAAACAAGGTGGGTTGGGTGTGATGTTACCAACCACCAAGTAACACAATGGGAGTGTGACGTCACTGGAGGTGAGCTCATCGGTCCTGTGAGGTGTGACATCGTGTGTTGGTGGTAGTGAGGTGAGTGCGCTTAGATATTGTCAAATATGATTTTTTTTGTGTGTGAAATGTTTATAAAAATGAGTGTTTTCTGTGATATTAGTGATTTTTGAAGTAAGTGAACATGGGTGATTGTAGTTGGAGGTTGTCTTAGATTATGTGTGTGTGTACAAGATATGTTTTCAGTTGATGGTGATCATGTACTAAGTGTTTGCGTATTAGGTTTGTGTTCATGCTTTTTTTTTATGCGCCAGGGAGGGAGTTCTTGGTTATAGTGATTTGAGGGGATTTCTATAAAAAGGATGTTGGATGGTGATGTTAAACTTAGTTTCTGGTGATTTTGACAGTGATTTGGTAGCAATCGGTAGTGTTTTGGGAGTATTCGGAGGTGTTTGATGGAGTTTTTTGAAGGTGTTCAAATGATGTGCAGAGTATTTTTTGAAGAAGATCAGTGGTATTCAGAGTTGGTTCAAAGTTAGTCAGTGTGTTAAATATGATAATGTCTCATGTCATAAGTGTCTGAGTTAGTTTTTGTGTTAATGTTGTAAAGTCTGGAGACTGAGGGAGTAGTATGGTGGATGTGTTGTAATTTCAGTTAATGAAATGTGTAAGTGTAGATAAATTAGAGATGATAAATCTTATTTGGGAGTAATGAAAATGATATTTTGGAAGTGCTTCAGTGTTGTTTGGAAATGTTCAAAGGTGTTTATGTGAGTACTCAAATGATTTATGAGAGTGTTCGAAGTAATCTTGGGGTTGTTCTGTAGTGAGATGATAAAGGTTGTGGATGAGAGATATTGAGAAAAGGTGGTCTCAAATGTTGTATGAGAGTGTTTTGAAGGTGTTCAAAGTAAAGTGAGGTGTGTGTGTGTGTGTGTGTGTGTGTGTTAGGTGGTCATAGAGTTTTGTGAATATCATGGTTACAGTGATTTTAGTGTATTTGAGTTAGGTTAGGTTAGGTTCGGTTAGGTTAGGTTAGGTTAGGTTAAGTTAGGTTAGGTTAGGTTAGGTTAGGTTAGGTTAGGTTGGGTTAGGATAGGTTCGGTTAGGTTAGGTTAGGTTAGGTTAGGCTAGGTTAGGATAGGTTCGGTTAGGTTAGGTTAGGTTAGGTTAGGCTAGGTTAGGTTAGGATAGGTTAGGTTAAGTTAGGTAGGGTAAAACAGGTTGAAACAAGGTGGGTTGGGTGTGATGTTACCAACCACCAAGTAACACAATGGGAGTGTGACGTCACTGGAGGTGAGCTCGTCGGTCCTGTGAGGTGTGACATCGTGTGTTGGTGGTAGTGAGGTGAGTGCGCTTAGATATTGTCAAATATGATTTTTTTTGTGGTGTGTGTGAAATGTTTATAAAAATGAGTGTTTTCTGTGATATTAGTGATTTTTGAGGTAAGTGAACATGGGTGATTGTAGTTTGTGGTTGTCTTAGATTATGTGTGTGTGTACAAGATATGTTTTCAGTTGATGGTGATCATGTACTAAGTGTTTGCGTATTAGGTTTGTGTTCATGCTTTTTTTTTATGCACCAAATGGGGAGGGAGTTCTTGGTTGTAGTGATTTGAGGGGATTTCTATAAAAAGGATGTTGGATGGTGATGTTAAACTTAGTTTCTGGTGATTTTGACGGTGATTTGGTAGTAATCAGTAGTGTTTTGGGAGTATTCGGAGGTGTTTGATGGTGTTTTTTGAAGGAGTTCAAATGATGTGCAAAGTATTTTTTGAAGATCAGTGGTGTTCAGAGTTGGTTCAAAGTTAGTCAGTGTGTAAGATATGGTAATGTCTCATGTCATAAGTGTCTGAGTTAGTTTTTGTGTTAATGTTGTAAAGTCTGGAGACTGAGGGAGTAGTATGGTGGATGTGTTGTAATTTCAGTTAATGAAATGTGTAAGTGTAGATAAATTAGAGATGATAAATCTTATTTGGGAGTAATCAAAATGATATTTTGGAAGTGCTTCAGTGTTGTTTGGAAATGTTCAAAGGTGTTTATGTGAGTATTCAAATGATTTATGAGAGTGTTCGAAGTAATCTTGGGGTTGTTCTGTAGTGAGATGATAAAGGTTGTGAATGAGAGATATTGAGAAAAGGTGGTCTCAAATGATGTATGAGAGTGTTTTGAAGGTGTTCAAAGTAAAGTGAGGTGTGTGTGTGTGTGTGTGTGTGTGTGTGTGTGTGTGTGTGTGTGTGTGTGTGTGTGTGTGTGTGTGTGTGTGTGTGTGTGTGTTAGGCGGTCATAGAGTTTTGTGAATATCATGGTTACAGTGATTTTAGTGTATTTGAGTTAGGTTAGGTTCGGTTCGGTTAGGTTTGGTTAGGTAAGGTTAGGCTAGGTTAGGTTAGGTTAGGTTAGGTTCGGTTAGGTTAGGATAGGTTAGGATAGGTTAGGATAGGTTAGGTTGGGTTCGGTTAGGTTAGGCTAGGTTAGGTTAGGATAGGTTAGGCTAGGTTAGGTAAGGTTAGGATAGGTTAGGCTAGGTTAGGATAGGTTAGGTTAAGGTTAGGTTAAGGTTAGGATAGGTTAGGTTAAGGTTAGGTTAGGTTAGGTTAGGTTAGGATAGGATAGGTTAGGTTAGGTTAGGTTAGGTTAGGTTATGTTCGGTTCGGTTTGGTTAGGTTAGGTTAGGCTAGGCTAGGTTAGGATAGGTTAGGTTCGGTTAGGTTAAGTTAGGTTAGGTTAAGTTAGGTTAGGTTAGGTTAGGTTAGGATAGGATAGGTTAGGTTAGGTTAGGTTAGGTTAGGTTAGGTTAGGTTCGGTTAGGTTAGGTTAGGCTAGGTTCGGTTCGGTTCGGTTAGGTTAGGTGTGTGTACTCACCTAGTTGTACTCACCTAGTTGAGGTTGCGGGGGTCGAGTCCGAGCTCCTGGCCGCGCCTCTTCACTGATCGCTACTAGGTCACTCTCCCTGAGCCGTGAACTTTATCATACTTCTGCTTAAAGCTATGTATGGATCCTGCCTCCACTACATCGCTTCCCAAACTATTCCACTTACTGACTACTCTGTGGCTGAAGAAATACTTCCTAACATCCCTGTGATTCATCTGTGTCTTCAGCTTCCAACTGTGTCCCCTTGTTACTGTGTCCAATCTCTGGAACATCCTGTCTTTGTCCACCTTGTCAATTCCTCTCAGTATTTTGTATGTCGTTATCATGTCCCCCCTATCTCTCCTGTCCTCCAGTGTCGTCAGGTTGATTTCCCTTAACCTCTCCTCGTAGGACATACCTCTTAGCTCTGGGACTAGTCTTGTTGCAAACCTTTGCACTTTCTCTAGTTTCTTTACGTGCTTGGCTAGGTGTGGGTTCCAAACTGGTGCCGCATACTCCAATATGGGCCTAACATACACGGTGTACAGGGTCTTGAATGATTCCTTATTAAGATGTCGGAATGCTGTTCTGAGGTTTGCTAGGCGCCCATATGCTGCAGCAGTTATTTGGTTGATGTGCGCTTCAGGAGATGTGCCTGGTGTTATACTCACCTCAAGATCTTTTTCCTTGAGTGAGGTTTGTAGTCTCTGACCCCCTAGACTGTACTCCGTCTGCGGCCTTCTTTGCCCTTCCCCAATCTTCATGACTTTGCACTTGGTGGGATTGAACTCCAGGAGCCAATTGCTGGACCAGGTCTGCAGCCTGTCCAGATCCCTTTGTAGTTCTGCCTGGTCTTCGATCGAGTGAATTCTTCTCATCAACTTCACATCATCTGCAAACAGGGACACCTCAGAGTCTATTCCTTCCGTCATGTCGTTCACAAATACCAGAAACAGCACTGGTCCTAGGACTGACCCCTGTGGGACCCCGCTGGTCACAGGTGCCCACTCTGACACCTCGCCACGTACCATGACTCGCTGCTGTCTTCCTGACAAGTATTCCCTGATCCATTGTAGTGCCTTCCCTGTTATCCCTGCTTGGTCCTCCAGTTTTTGCACTAATCTCTTGTGTGGAACTGTGTCAAACGCCTTCTTGCAGTCCAAGAAAATGCAATCCACCCACCCCTCTCTCTCTTGTCTTACTGCTGTCACCATGTCATAGAACTCCAGTAGGTTTGTGACACAGGATTTCCCGTCCCTGAAACCATGTTGGCTGCTGTTGATGAGATCATTCCTTTCTAGGTGTTCCACCACTCTTCTCCTGATAATCTTCTCCATGATTTTGCATACTATACATGTCAGTGACACTGGTCTGTAGTTTAATGCTTCATGTCTGTCTCCTTTTTTAAAGATTGGGACTACATTTGCTGTCTTCCATGCCTCAGGCAATCTCCCTGTTTCGATAGATGTATTGAATATTGTTGTTAGGGGTACACATAGCACCTCTGCTCCCTCTCTCAAGGGGGAGATGTTATCTGGCCCCATTGCCTTTGAGGTATCTAGCTCACTCAGAAGCCTCTTCACTTCTTCCTCGGTTGTGTGCACTGTGTCCAGCACTTGGTGGTGTGCCCCACCTCTCCGTCTTTCTGAGTCCCTTCTGTCTCCTCTGTGAACACTTCTTTGAATCTCTTGTTGAGTTCTTCACATACTTCACGGTCATTTCTTGTTGTCTCTCCTCCTTCCTTCCTTAGCCTGATTACCTGGTCCTTGACTGTTGTGTGTGTGTACAACAGTTTCGGGTGTTTGTTTCGCTGCTGTCATTTTCATATTGTGTCCCTATCTGGTCTGTCTATAGATATTTCTGTTGAATAGGTGGTTATAGAATTTTGTGAATATCTTGGTTACATTGATTTTTAGTGGATTTGAGATGGGTGATGAGATGCATTTGTGGATGTGAAATGTGATTTTTGTGTGTGTTCAGAAGAGGTGTGATGGGAAACGGGTGAGTGGGTGTGAAGAAATGCGGGTGAGATGGAGAGGGGTATGGGGAGGGTTGTATTAGAAATTTAATGAAATATGGGGAGATTTTACTGAAAATAAAAGGTAATGTGTGAATATTTTAAAAAGAAATTATAGAATTGAAAAGTTATGATATATTGGAAAAGAATGGAGGGTGTTGAAACATGTCGCAATAGTTGGATAGTGAGATTAGTTGATGCGAGTATAATATCAATTTATGTGGATACAAGGACATGGGTATGGAGAGGATTTTATTAGAATTTTAGTAATGTAAAGAGGAATGTGTATTACATTTAAGATTCAGTGAAAAGAAGGGGAAAAAAAATGTGAATAAATTGGTAATTCATGAGGCTTGTGGGTGTTGTTTGTCGAACTAGAGATGCTGAAGTGGTTATAAGTTGTGTGGTGACTTTTTCTGATGAAATTAGTTAAAACGAAAAAATAATGTGGGATGTGGGTGTTGTGGGTCTGGGTGTTGTATGGTGAAAAGTGGTTATTTTGGTGGTGTTTTGAGTGTATTCAAAGGTGTGTTTATAAGTTGTGGGTTGTTGTTGTTGTGACTTTCTGATGAAATTAGTTAAAACGAGAAAAATATTGTGGGGTGTGGGTGTTGTGGGTATGTGGGTGTTTTTGTCGAACTAGAGATACCGAAAAGACGTTATAAGTGTGTTGTTGTTGTGACTTTTTCTGATGAAATTAGTTAAAACGAGAAAAAAATTGTGGGGTTTGGGTGATGTGGGTTGCGTGTGTTGTGGGGTTTGGGTGATGTGGGTGTTGATCTTAGTTTATGGTGATTTTGGTGGTGTTTTGAGTGTATTCAGTGGTGTTTTAGTAGTATTCAGTGGTGTATTTGGGAGTACTCAAATGGTGTTTTGGAAGTGTTTCAGTGTTGTTTGGAAATGTTCAAAGGTGTTTTTGAAGGTGTTCAAATGATGTGCAAGAGTACTTATGAAGGTGTTCTGGGAGTATTCAGAGGTGATTTGGGGGTGTTCGAATGATGTTTTTGGAGTATTTAAAGGTAATTGACGGTGTTTTTTGGTGATGTTCAAAGTAAAGTGTTTGAGTTAGTTTTTGTGATAATGTTGTGAAGTCTGGAGACTGAGGGAGGAGTTTGTGGGGATGAGTTGTAATTTAATGAAATGTGTAAGTGCAGATAAATTAGAGCTGTCAAATCTTATTTGGGAGTATTCAAAATGATATTTTGGAAGTGTTTCAGTGTTGTTTGGAAATGTTCAAAGGTATTTTTGTGAGTATTCAAATGATTTATGAGAGTGTTTTGAAGGTGTCAAAGTAAAGTGAGGTGTGTGTGCGTATTAACTTCGTAATATGTAAAATTGTGACTAGTGAATTTATCGAAAAGTGGTTATAAGTGTTGTGGTGACTTTCTGATGAAATAGTTAAAACGAGAAAAAATTGTGGGGTGTGGGTGATGTGGGTTGTGGGTGTTGTGGGTTTGTGGGTGTTGTTGTCGAACTAGAGATACCGAAAAGACGTTATAAGTGTTGTTGTTGTTGTGACTTTCTGATGAAATTAGTTAAAACGAGAAAAAATTGTGGGGTGTGGGTGTTGTGGGTGTTGTGAGTGATGTGGGATGTGGGTGTTGATCTTAGTTTATGGTGATTTTGATGGTGTTTTGACTGTATTCAGTGGTGTTTTAGTAGTATTCAGTTGTGTATTTGGGAGTACTCAAAATGTTGTCTTGGAAGTGTTTCAGTGTTGTTTGGAAAATGTTCAAAGGTATTTTTGTGAGTATTCAAATGTTTTATGAGAGTGTGTGCGTATTAACTTTGTAATATGTAAAATTGTGACTAGTGAATTAATGGAAAAGTGGTTATAAGTGTTGTGGTGACTTTTTCTGATGAAATAGTTAAAACGAGAAAAATTGTAGGTTATGAGTGAAAATTGTGAGGTGTTGGTGGGAGTGTGAGGGTTTGGGAGGGTGGAGAGAAGAAGAGAGAAGGTAGGTTACTTCGTGGGGAGTGACCTGAGATGAAATAGTTAAAACGAGAAAAAATGTCTAGACTTGTGTTGTATTTTGTAAAGAAATTGTGGATTGTTGTGGGTATTAACGAAAAAAAAAATGTGAAATTATTTGGATTATCCTGGGTTAAGAGTGAAAATGTTTTCCCTATGTTGTATATGAAATGTGTAGGGGGGGGGGAAGTCGACAAGATTCAGCCTGTATGTGTGAGGTCATCACGTGACGTCACTGACCGCCGAGTAAACACACTTTTTAGTTCATTTAACTTAATGAGAGGAATACTGACGTCACACTTGTTTAGACCTGTAGTAAGAGAAAGTACCATGCCCCATAGGAGGAGTTCATTTGAATGCTTACCCTGAGATATGGGAGTAAGAGAGTCAGTAGGCAGGGGACAGGCAGGCGAGGTAGTAGGAGAGATGATTAGCGGAGGTAGGTAATGTGAGGTCACTGGTGACTACACCTTCACCTCTCATTACTCTACTCAACATATGACATGACTCGCCAACTCTTCACTCACATATAAACATAATAAAATATAAGGAATAGAAATACAAGAATGGGGACAGTGAATATTACTATTCTACTCAAACACAATTTATTATTAAGTCCTTGTACAATAATATATTTGGGAACAGGAGAACATTATTGTGGTTTAGATAAATGGGGTGGTACACATAAGCAGTGAGACAGGGAATACAAATAGCTTGGCGAAACAGAATATAACTTACAATATGGTTCAGAGGACAGTTCACCACAGAAACTAAGCCACAGGTCCCAAGACCTACACAGCATGACTACTGCTCCAAGCCAGTACTCTGCCCATTGTCTCCAACAGTCTCCTCCAGAAACTTCAGCAGCCTTCTCCCGAGCCTTTAACCCCAGCAGCAGCTCCTCCTGAGCTATGCACCCAGCAGCAGCTACGCTCGAAGTCTCCCAATCATGCTCTTCCTTGGGCTTATATGGTGGTCCAAGCACCCTCCACAATGAGGTGTGCACCACTTGTACGACCTGACGCCGAGATCTGACGAACAAAGGAACTTAGACTTAAGCCAAAAAGGCGTGGCTGCTTAGCCACTTGCCAAGGCAAGGTGACCATATAATTAGGTCTCCCTAGAGACCTCACAAGCCCAGCTGAACTACATCACAAGAGAGAGAGAGAGAGAGAGAGACAGATAGAGAGAGTCAGAGAGACAGAGAGACAGAGAGAGCGAGAGAGAGAGAGAGAGAGAGAGAGAGAGAGAGAGAGAGAGAGAGAGAGAGACAGAGACAGAGACAGAGACAGAGAGAGAGAGATGGAGAGAGATGGAGAAAGAGAGGGAGAGAAGGAGAGAAGAGAGGGTTGTTTCCTCTTTCCTACTCTCTTGGGGGTAAACATTGTTTGAAGCATGTCTCCCGAGGCTCACATCGACCAAATAATTGTGCAACAAATGGACGTTTAGCAAATCTAGGACTAGGTTTCAGAAATCTATGTAAGAATTCTTCACGGCACTGTACACAATGTACATCAGCCCAACACTGGAGAATGAAAGAGTAATATTAATATGTATGTCCTCTGAGGAGAGTCTTAAAAGAAGGACTTGAGTTGATACGATAACAGTTCACAAAATAGTAAGAAGTGATAGGGCACAGCTGGAATTTGAAAATATATTTGAGTCACGCTGTCGTTAGGAAGTATTTCTTAAGTCTTAGAGTAGTCAGGAAGATGAAAGATGGAACGATCTAGAAAGTTGAATGGTAGGAGCAGGATACAAACATAGCTTTAAGAACAGGTATGATGAAGGTTTCGATGTTTGGCGACAGTGTGCCTTGTGATGGCCAGCAGAAAGTTGGGGCCAGGAGCTGAAATTAGAAAGCCACAGGTTGCGAGTTGTGTAGAGAATTTCGGGCAACTTAGTGGGTCGCAAGACTTATTTTAGGCCCCAAATGTTTCCCAACATACAATTTCATTTTTTTGCGAGTCAGAATATATGAAACTTTGTTAAACATTATTTTTCGTGAAGGTCAATAAAAAAAATAAAGAAAAATGTAAAAAGTCTGCTGCCAACACTTCTGTGTCAATCGATAAATAAGGGCAAAATCAAAGGTCATTTGGTCACGTTCCAGTGGTGAAGCAGTGACAATCAGGATTTTTTTTGACTAGGTAAAACTATACAAGTCTTTTGTTCTCCCCCGCCCCCCCCCCCCACAAAAAAATGTGATGTTTCACGATTTTTTTCACAATTTGTTCATTGCTGGACCATGTGAAGGAAATGGATAGGATATTTGACAATCAGAGGAGAATAAAGTTAGGCATGAGGACGAAAATAAGTTAGTGAGGATCATCTTGGCAGAGAAGGTGGGGGTACTGGTACTCTGTTGTTGAATGCCCCATGGCAGTGAAGAAGGTGCAGGTACTGGTACTCTGTTGTTGAATGCCTCATGGCAGTGAAGATGGTGCAGGTACTGGTACTCTGTTATTGAATCCCCATGGCAGTGAAGAAGGTGCAGGTACTGGTACTCTGTTGTTGAATGCCTCATGGCAGCGAAGAAGGTGAAGGTACTGGTACTCTGTTATTGAATCCCCATGTCAGTGAAGAAGGTGCAGATACTGGTACTCTGTTGTTGAATGCCTCGTGACAGTGAAGGAGGTGCGGGTACTGATACTCTGTTGTTGAAAGAATTGTGGCAGTGAAGAAGGTGTGGGTACTGGTACTCTGTTGAATGCCTCATGGCAGTGAAGAAGGTATAGATGATTAATATAGTTTCAAATGCATTTCTATTGTCTGCTACAATATCATCTTATTAATATTCAATTTTTTGTGTGTGTGTTCACGTTCCCTCCGAATTCTGAGATTTAGCAGACTAGACTTGAGTGCGCCAAGTCTGCCTTTCTGTTAAACACTTCTTTCTTTGTTCATATCCTTCCTCAGAATCCATAGATCACATGAATATAGATCAATCAAATTTTTTTTCATATCACTTTTATTGTATAATCCCATCGTTGAGCCTCATTCTATGAATTGCAATATATCATACCTTGTATTGCATTACAATATGTTCCATTACAATATGGTCCATTCCACTAACATTCATTCTGATAATATCCTTATGTATGTTATAATGTTATGACAGGATGTCATACATTAGTATCAGTAACCAGTATTATCAGTTACTCATACCAGTATTATTAGTTACTCATACCAACCAACCATTACTAATTCACTGTTGTGTCGATCACTAACTGTTATTCACTGACCGTTACTGCTGACCTAGTATGTTTTGAATGCCACTCACCCTCTAGGCACTCCGCAAGGCAGTTCATGTCAAGTCGTAAGAGTGGAGACAGATCAGGCGTGGTGTTACCAAACATTCCATCTAATATACATACGAGAACATGCAATGTAAGTATTTATTACCCAGTCCATGATACAAATTCCCACACGACAATTGGTGGCAGCATTGTGGGAGTGGATTTACTGGTATTTACACAGATATCAGAAGAATAAGCGAGGTCAGTAAGCACCGCGGTACCCCAGGCTAGCCCGCTGTCTCTACCCCTCACCCACCTACAACCCCATCAAGGAGTTGATCCAGATTTTGCAATTAAATCAGCTGCTAAGCCAGTCAGTGGGAGAGAGCGCCAGTTCACCATTAAGCCTGCCTCAATCATCCGGCCTGTTTCTTCATACTGTGTGCATCGTTACACGTCTTCCAGTCAGCCATTATCAAGGGTTAAGCCAATAAGACAACCCCTCTTCCTAACCCAGGTGAGAGAGAGAAGCAAGCCATGCCAGTTCCTCTTTGAAATATTGTCTCCAATATTACTTTGTGCTACCAGTTGGATGCTGGTAAGAGTGTTCTTCACCATCCCTGTGGCATATTGTGGTTTAAGCCACCTGGGTTCTCGTGAGTGGTGAGATTAAGTGTCCCAGTGGGCGCGTAGGATGAGCCAGGTTGTTTCGTCTGCTCCCACCACCACTCGCCACCTACCCACCACAAAGCTACCCACCTGTGGCTTTTTCCACCCTTATACCGGGTCCTAACACCGCCTTTTGGGTCATATAGTTGGTCAAGAGATTGTAGCTGAGCACCAACGATAAAGCCACCTATACGAGTTCACCTAGAATGTGCATTTCTTCGCGAGGAGAGTGTGAGTGAGGAAAGGTCATCGCCTGCCCACAGGACCACATCTCTCTTCCCCTCATCTCCGGCCACCACAACCACCGTTAGACTTCAATCAACTGTGGAGTTATTATCTGTTTAGAGACAATTTCCTTTGCATTTAAAGACATTTGCGTGTGTGAGACATTTACAGTGAATTTCTTGTGTACACTAAGCCTTGTGCTTTCAGTGTAGACTCAGTGTTTCTTTGACTCATTATTTTACATTAGTCTCCCAGTGTTATCGTTCACCTTTCATGTTTCATATTTATATTTATATCTGTGTTCTTTTGTGTTAATTCTCTGCCTGAAGTATTATTTTATAGTGTAAAAGTTTATTCTTTATTGTGTGCAGTATTTTATTCATTGTCTTAGTCATTCACTCCGTGTGCAGTGATTAATTCATTTTTTTTTTACCTTGTGTTCCTCTGTGTTGTGTTCTGCACCATATTTCAGTATTGTGTATTATTCATTTTCTCCAGTATTTGTCATTATTACAATTTTTTTCCCCAGCATTTTCCTTGTGTTTCTGCTAATTCTATGTATAAATTCATACAGTCCTATTCACCCAGCATTCTACATTACTCATTTATTTCTGTGTGTACCATTTTTCTATGCCAAGCAGTGCCCCATTCCCTTGATTTTTTTCGCAGAATCTTGTACCATTATTTTGTATGCCAGCAAGTGCATTCTTTTCATATCTCTGTCACAGCAAGATTTTGTTGCAAGAACAATTAACCGATAAGTGAAGTGAAGGGTCCTTGATGTGTATGTGCCCTGCCACTTTGTAAGTGTTCCGACTTCCAGTTCTGTCTCTTGTGTCATTTTTATTTATATTATTCACAATTCTTTGAACAAATTCACTCTTAGTGTACTTTTGACTTCTTTTTAAAGTGTTATCTTGCCCTGTTTGAGTAAATTTTTTTCCTTAATTTGCAATTAAGAGTTAAAGTGCTCAAGCCAGTCTTTCTTCATGTTTTTTTATTATTAAATTTAACCTATATTTTCCCAGTGTAACTTTTATTGTTACACTGATTAATTCTGCAATTTATTTTATTGTGCTAGTTGTTTTGCAGTGATTTATTTTCTTTTCATTAATATTTTTATGTAGCCTTGTGTCATATTCATTATTTAGTATTCACTGCATTATTATTCTCAGTTTATTATTGTTTGAGTGTCCTGTTTATCATTTTATTATTTTCGTTGATATTGTCATTGTATTATATTTTAATTTTGTTTATGCACTCTTAGAAAATATTTAATATCCCAGTTATCTATCTTTGCGTGCAATTTACTTATTTTATTTTATACTTTTTGCATTGATTTACAATTTTATTAGCAAATTTCTTTGTTGAAGGAAGAGTACAGACAACTCATTTTGCAATTCAGCCTAGAGTAATGTTTTTACTTTATTGTATTTTCACTGTTTCTTTATCGTTCCCAGTCCATTTCAATGAGCTGTAATCCTCTTGCAGTGTATCTTAAACATTTTTTATTACTTCTGCAGAAGTAGTTACATCTCCTTTAATTTCTATTTTAGCATTTGCGTCATAACTGTAACATTTTTCTTATTCATTAATTTTTGTCTTAATTTATTTTTTGTTCTGTTTTTTTGCAACTTCTTTGCCATTATGTCTCACATATCTTCGAGTAATACTTTAGTGAATGGCGACACTCAGACCTCTCAGGCTACTGCTGCTCCTGTCATCAGTCCTCATAGTTCCTTATCGACTGACAGACCGACCCAGACACTGAGACACTATAGTTTTTCTCGTGTCTCACTTGATGCCTTCCCTTTATTCACTGGCCATGTACATAGTCTTGAAGCCTGGTTTACTGCCATTCGTTCTCGTGTTAATGTCCTAGTAGACGATCCTCCATGAGAGAAAAGTTTTATCAGACTTGCGAAAGAGGCTCTTCATCGGTCCCCTGCTGCTGTTCACGATGTCGATCTCCTCGAAATGCGAGACTTCAGGCATCTTACTAAGTGGTCAGAATATGAGGAGCTGATTCGTTCTTTCCTAGTACCAGTGAAAACAGCTACTCCATACGTCGTTCTTAGGGACCTGGTGAATACCACACCCATGACTAATGAATCGTTGAGTGCATTTGCTGTTAGATTAGATAAACTTTTATCATCATTTATCAATGCAATCCAGTCCTCAGCCTTTGCTGGGGACTGGATTGTCCCCAGTTCAAGTAGTAGTTTCTCCAGAGGGGACGACTTGTCGGAAAATGACTACTTGTAACTAGTAATGCCATCTCCTGTTGATGTCACAAGTTGTCTGCAGGTTGTCTCTGTCGCGGCTAGTGCCCTCACTAGAGTGTTGATGTTTGTGCTCCATATGTTGATAACATCCTAGTTGACAGCGATTCCTGCAAAGTACAGGGTTTGTTTGTTGAGCCATCCTTACATGCTGTAAGAGAAAGTAAGATCCATTTCTTCCTTGCTAACACTTCTGGTCACAGTGTTCGTCTCAGAGCAAATACCAATCTTGTTGACCATGTTCACTATCCTTACCCTGTTCAGGTAGAGGATGAGTTGTCACCTGACCAGTGGGTCGGTGCTATTTCAACCAGGGAGACTTCATCCATTCCACTGGATCAATCCATTCCATCACTAGAGGAGAAAGATTTAGCTCCTACTGATTTCCCAGACGAGGTGAATGAAGCGTTTGTTGACTCTGTTGAACAAACGTCGTAAAGCCTTATCAGGTGAAAGATGGATATAACAAACTTATTGTCCCAACGTATCCCATTTGAACCTGGTACCAGACCTATTTATATACATGCGTACCGAATGCCTTATTCACAAGTTGTTGTCACAGAAGAATTGATCAATCAGATGCTTGTTGATGGAGTTACTGCAACTATCAATTCACCCTGGAATGCGCCCTTGATTCTAGTACAGAAGAAAGATGGTACTTGGCGCCCAGTGATTGACTTTAGGAAGTTATATGAGAAAACTATTCCAGATCGCTTCCCACTGTTCAATTGCCTCCCAGTATACATAAGAGGGATTACCAATAGACCCCTGGCTGTCTTCAAGAAGGCAATGGACAGGCACCTAAAGTACCTGATCAGCCGGACTGTGATTCGTACATCAGCTTGCGTAACACTGGAGATAACAGTCTTTTCGACCCTGGACTTGTTACAAGAGTTTTGGCAAGTCCCTCTTCACGAGCACAGCCAAGACCTAACCCCATTTCTCACTCCTACGGGTCATTATCACTTCCTCCATATGACTTTCGGGTTACGATCTCCGCCTATCACATTTTCGAGGCTCATGACTAATATCTTTAGAGGCCTCATAGGTAACGCACTTACGGTGTACTTAGATGACGTAATCGTCATGTCTAAAGACGTGGATGCGCACTTGAAAAGACTTGGTGTAGTACTTGGTAAGCTTGAAGAAGCCAATTTAAAGATCAAACTGTCTAAATGTAAATTTTTCAGATCAGAAATCAAGTTTCTTGGTCACGAAGTCACTCCTTATGACTGACCAAAGTAAATTAACTGCAGTAATAAATTTTCCATCTCCCAAAACTGCTGATGCCGTGAGATCCTTTGTGAGCTTTGCAGGTTATTATAATTATTTCTTGCCAATTTTTCTTCCATAGCAGCTCCTCTGAGTTGCATAAGAAAAATGCTCCTTTCGTTTGGACATTCAGTCAAGAATGGGCATTCCAAACTCTAAAAGAAAAGCTAACATCTGTTCAAATCTTGAAATTTCCAGAATTTTCTAAGCTCTTCTATCTGACAACTGATGCTAGTTCAATTGGCATACGTGCCGTACTAGCTCAGAAGACTGATGGCAAGTATAATGCAGTTTCATATGCTAGCCAAGTTCTTACAAACGCTGAACATGATTATACAGTAACGGAGGAAGAAGCTTTAGCAATAGTATGATCTTTAAGCACTTCCGAGACATTATTTATCAGTACTCTGTTCATGTCTTGACAGACCATGCTTCACTGATACCTTTATTCCAGAACAAACATCCCACTGGAAGGTTAGCCCAATGGACCTTTACTATCCAAGAGTTCAATCCTACTTTTGAACACTTACTTGGCAAGTCAAATGTAGTCGCAGATGCTTTATCACTACATGTCAGTATCATAACTACAAACCCTTCATTTACTCCCGAGGAAGTAATGAATGGTCAAAGAACAGATCCCATGTGATCTGGTGTGATTCGATTTCTGCTCCAGAAAGATCTTATTTTGACTCTGTGAAGCCACCAGTACCCATCAGTGACTTCGTCATGAACCAAGAATTACTGTATCGCACAGCCGAGATGGGTACTCCTAGCAGATGGGTATACCAGTTAGTAATTCCAAAGTCACTGGTGAATGTAGCCTTACAGCTACTTCACGATGTACCAGGTGTTGCACACCCTGGTATGGATCGTTCAATAATACAAGCCAGATTGAAATACTTTTGGCCTCGTATGACAACTGATATTTCTGAGTATTTTAAGAAATGTAGTGTCTGCATGCAGCACAAAAGAAATGTTAATGCACCTAAATTCCTAATCCAATCCAGGGGTATCCAACTACTAGCAAACCATGGGAAAGAGCTGCGCGAGATCTATTAACTAATTTCCAATGTTCCCTCCTGGGTAACAAACATCTGTGTGTTATGGTAGATCATTTCACTAGATATTGTGAGTTCGTTCCTATTGCAGATAAGACTGCCGAGACAGTAGCTAAAGCGTTTAAAGAACGCATCATCTGTAGGCATAGAGACTCCTAAGTCCCTAGTAACCGATAATGGAGGTGAATTTTGTAATGAGATTCTTGAAAATTTGTGTACCTTGTACAAGATCTCTAAATTTGCCATTGTTCCTCACCATCCTGCGAGTAATGGGTTAGCAGAACGAACTAAAAAGAAAGTACTTGATGTCTTGAGAGCCACTATCAATCCCAACAGTGAAACTTGGGATGAAGTTATACATGATGTGCAGTGTGCCATAAATTCTGCTTACAATGTTTCTATAGGTGACACTCAACATTATGCATTATATGGTATAGATAAGCGTTTGCCTTATGAGTTGTTATATTCTAGCCCAAAACCAAATTACAACCCTGATGACTTCATAGCAACTCGTACCAGCTTAGCTCAAAGAGCTTTTAGAGGAATCCGTGAAACGGATCATAAATCAACAACAGAATTTACAAGAGTCACTAA
Source organism: Cherax quadricarinatus (assembly GCF_038502225.1). Lineage (NCBI taxonomy): Eukaryota > Metazoa > Arthropoda > Malacostraca > Decapoda > Parastacidae > Cherax > Cherax quadricarinatus. The sequence continues at coordinate 2,118,296 of NC_091361.1, read as the reverse complement.
TACTCGAACAAAGCCGACCAAAATTAAAGTAGGTTCGACAGTTATGCTGATTAATTTTAATAAAACGTCTGCACTGCCTAAGCTCGATCAAAAGTTTGTTGGTCCTTATCGAGTAGTTGAACATGACAATGGCAATAAGGTTAGAGAATTAGTACTGGTCAGTAGAAAGAATCACATTTAGATCATATGAAGTTAGTATGCGACGATAATGATGTTCCTACCCAGACTAATGTTACAGACTCTGAAAGTCCTCCTGATTCTGTACCCTCTACCTCTAATGCTCAGATGATCAACCTGAATGTCGTTATTCCAGTGCAACAGTTTGATCCTCTGCTATTGTCTGCTACAATATGATCTTATTAATACTCAAGAATTTTTTTTGAGTGTTCACGTTCTCTCCAAATTCTAAGATATAACAGTGTAGATTTGAGTGCACCAAGTCTGCCTTTCTGTTAAACACTTCTTTCTTTGTACATATCCTTCCTCAGAATCCATAGATCACATGAATACAGATCAATCAATCATTTTTTATATCACTTTTATTGTATAATCCCATCGTTGAGCCTCATTCTATGAATTGCAACATATCATACTTTGTATTTCATTACAGTATGTTTCATTACAATAAGGTCCATTCCACTAACATTCATTCTGATAATATCCTCATGTATGTTATAATGTTCAATTGTTGTGCACTTTGACATTGTATAGAATCAGCCCAGAGTCCTATGCCTGTCACCTCTAGTTCGTATTAGCTGTATGTCGGGACACCATACAACAGCATCGCCGAGCTCTCAGTAGTATCAGTTACCAGTATTATCAGCTATGAGTAGTATCAGTTACCAGTATTATCAGCTACCAGTAGTATCAGTTATCAGTATTATCAGTTACCAGTAGTATCAGTTACCAGTAGTGTCAGTAGTAATGACTCATATCAACCGACCATTACTGATTCACTGCTGCATGAATCATTGACTGTTATTTACTGACCGTTATTGCTGACCTAGTATGTTTTGAATGCCTATCACCCTCTAGGCACTCAGCAAGGCAGTTCAAGTCAAGTCGTAAGAGAGGAGACAGGTCAGGCCTGGCGTTCCCATATATTTTATTTAATATACGTATGAGAACATCTGATGTGAGTGTTTATTACCCAATCCATGTTACAAACCCCCACACGACAGGTGCGGATACTGGTACTCTGTTGTTGACTGCCTCATGGCAGAACGAACATGTGGGCTGACTCAATGGTACCATTCCATCGTTTGTCTCCTTAGAGCGACACTGAGGGTTGGGTTCGATTAGGTAAGGTTTGTCATGAAACAGGACAAGTGTTTCCTGTTTCTGACGAGTGTCTTTGTCATATGATAACCCACAGCTGGAACTTTTGGTCAACTGACTGAAGCCTTCTGCTGGTTAACCGGTCTACCCCTTTAAAAATTATGAATATGATTATAACCATTTTTTAATTTTATAATTAACAGGGAAGCCACATCAAGCCTTAAAGCCTCACATGTTCCTCAGTCTTCCTTCACATTGAAAAGATGCTAATGAATGATTTTATAAAACTTATGTAAATATAAAAGAGATCTAAAAAAATAATAAAATGTACTACTTACACAAGGGTGTTTTCTGGAGGACTTCATCATCTTATTTCTTGTAACCGCGATAACGATACTTAGAATTATAGTAGAGAAATGGGATTTACACCAAAGTCTTGCCATATTCTCTGTCGATTGTTCTCTAATCTTATTTCCGTATTTTTATGCATTTTTTCGATACTTACCCAACCAAATTCGTCTTGCACCACTTAGGTTTATCTTGTTCCCCCAAGACGCTACCCACAATAGTCAGCTAACATCCAGGCACCTACTTACTGCAAGGTAAACAGGGGTAACAGGTATAAGAAAACATTTCACCCGTGCCAGGGATTTTTCCCAGCCCCTTACTTTGAACTGAGGACGTTATCAGCCAAGCCACGACCGCCTAAATCAGTACAGTGCATGCTAGTGAGTTAACAGTGCCCATACACTTATAATTCACAATGTGCGAATGATATAAATATTACAAGTGCAATAATGTGATGCCTGCTATTTCCTCCTCCAGATTTCCCAACATTCTTCTCCAGGCTGTCACCACAGAGGGACATATTACATTTTCCACCAAACATGCACCACCGCTACACTCAGTAAAACGACACCTCCACACCTTGCTTCACCCATCTCGTTCCTTATTCATACACCCTAACCACCTTGATGGATACTAAATCATTAAAGAGATTTTTCTACAGTTAACAGCTTCATTTGTCTTCCCCATCAACACAAAAATGGGAGAGATGGACTGAAAAAATCCACTGACATAGAGAAAATCATAGTCCAGGTGATCAATAATTGAAGAGGGCAATACAGTGGAGTGAGGACAATCAAGATATTTCCCTGGAATACTAAAACTTGTCAATCACTATTGGGATGAAGATATAGCAAGGGGAAAGGCCTTTATATCTGCGAGTCTTTTGGGTCTCCATCAGGATGCTTTTGACTTCTGTCAGACCTCCGTACTTGGGGTTCCCGTTGAGCTGGGCAACGGGCTGTGGCGAGGCTTCTCTTTATGATGTCGTTGACCTCCTGATGGCTGGCATACTTCCCTTCTGATGTTTGATACACGAGACCATGAAGTCCGAATTGATCCGCCGTCGCCATGCCGCAAAAACGCTTATGTTCGGTGAGTACCGTGGCGGCAAGGCGAATAGCAACACCAATCCAAATGACCTGTGGGTAGAGTCGAGTGCCCAGAGAGAAACTGGGAACAGCTAGAAGGAAATCTGAATGCGGTGCCTTCACCACTAGGAGACGAGCTTTGTCCTTTCCTGAATCGTTGGAGAGCATTGTGTTGGCGATTTTTCCGTGATTGGTTTGTCCCAGTGTGACTGTTTGTGCTCTTTGAGAGGAGCTGGCCTACTGGAACAGTCGGCAAAGGACTACCTGGAGTCTGCCTGGAGGGTATTCCGGGGATCAACGCCCCCGCGGCCCTGTCCACGACGAGGCCTCCCGGTGGATCAGGGCCTGATCAACCAGGCTGTTACTGCTAGCAGCACGCAATCCAATGTACGAACCACAGCCAGGCTGATCCGGCACCGACTTTAGGTATATGTCCATTGCCTTCTTGAAGACAGCCAGGGGTCTATTGGTAATTCCCCTTTATGCTTGGTGGGAGGCTGTTGAACAGCCTTGGGCCCGGGACACTTACGTTGTTTTCTCTTAGTGTACCAATGGCGCCCCTACTTTTAATTGGGGGCATTTTGCATCGCCTGCCCAGTCTTTTACTTTCGTAGGGAGTGATTTCTCTCTGCAGATTCGGGACCATTCCTTCCACGATTTTCCAAGTGTAGATTATGATATATATATATATATATATATATATATATATATATATATATATATATATATATATATATATATATATATATATATATATATATATATATATATATATATATATATATATATATATATATATATATATATATATATACATATATATATATATATATATATATATATATATATATATATATATATATATATATATATATATATATATATATATATATATATATATATTTTATTTATTATCACACTGGCCGATTCCCACCAAGGCAGGGTGGCCCGAAAAAGAAAAACTTTCACCATCATTCACTCCATCACTGTCTTGCCAGAAGGGTGCTTTACACTACAGTTTTTAAACTGCAACATTAACACCCCTCCTTCAGAGTGCAGGCACTGTACTTCCCATCTCCAGGACTCAAGTCCGGCCTGCCGGTTTCCCTGAACCCCTTCATAAATATTACTTTGCTCACACTCCAACAGCACGTCAAGTATTAAAAACCATTCGTCTCCATTCACTCCTATCAAACACGCTCACGCACGCCTGCTGGAAGTCCAAGCCCCTCGCACACAAAACCTCCTTTACCCACTCCCTCCAACCTTTCCTAGGCCGACCCCTACCCCGCCTTCCTTCCACTATAGACTGATACACTCTTGAAGTCATACTGTTTCGCTCCATTCTCTCTACATGTCCGAACCACCTCAACAACCCTTCCTCAGCCCTCTGGACAACAGTTTTGGTAATCCTGCACCTCCTCCTAACTTCCAAACTACGAATTCTCTGCATTATATTCACACCACACATTGCCCTCAGACGTGACATCACTGCCTCCAGCCTTCTCCTCGCTGCAACATTCATCACCCATGCCTCACACCCATATAACAGTGTTGGTAAAACTATACTCTTATACACTCCCCTCTTTGCCTCCAAGGACAAAGTTCTTTGCCTCCACAGACTCCTAAGTGCACCATCAATTCTGTGATTCCCCTCATCAATTCTATGATTCACCTCATCCTTCATAGACCCATCCACTGAAACGTCCACTCCCAAATATCTGAATACATTCACCTCCTCCATACTCTCTCCATCCAATCTGATATCCAATCTTTCATCACCTAATATTTTTGTTATCCTCATAACCTTACTCTTTCCTGTATTCACTTTTAATTTTCCTCTTTTGCACACCCTACCAAATTCATCCACCAATCTCTGCAACATCTCTTCAGAATCTCCCAAGAGCACAGTGTCATCAGCAAAGAGCAACAGTGACAACTCCCACTTTATGTGTGATTCTTTATCTTTTGACTCCATGCCTCTTGTCAAGACCCTCGCATTTACTTCTCTTACAACCCCATCTATAAATATATTAAACAACCACGGTGACATCACACATCCTTGTCTAAGGCCTACTTTTACTGGGAAATAATTTCCCTCTTTCCTATGAACTCTAACTTGAGCCTCACTATCCTCGTAAAAAGTCTTCACTGCTTTCAGTAACCTACCTCCTACACCATACACGTGCAACATCTGCCACATTGCCCCCCTATCCACCCTGTCATACGCCTTTTCCAAATCCATAAATGCCAGAAAGACCTCTTTAGCCTTATCTAAATACTGTTCACTTATATGTTTCACTGTAAACACCTGGTCCACACACCCCCTACCTTTCCTAAAGCGTCCTTGTTCATCTGCTATCCTATTCTCAGTCTTACTTTTAATTCTTTCAATAATAACTCTACCATACACTTTACCAGGTATAATTTTTGCACTCTCTTTTGTCCCCTTTGCCTTTATACAAAGGAACTATGCATGCTCTCTGCCAATCCCTAGGTACCTTACCCTCTTCCATACATTTATTAAATAATTGCACCAACCACTCCAAAACTATATCCCCACCTGCTTTTAACATTTCTATCTTTATCCCATCAATCCCGGCTGCCTTACCCCCTTTCATTTTACCTACTGCCTCACGAACTTCCCCCACACTCACAACTGGCTCTTCCTCACTCCTACAAGATGTTATTCCTCCTTGTCCTATACACGAAATCACAGCTTCCCAATCTTCATCAACATTTAACAATTCCTCAAAATATTCCCTCCATCTTCCCAATACCTCTAACTCTCCATTTAATAACTCTCCTCTCCTATTTTTAACTGACAAATCCATTTGTTCTCTAGGCTTCCTTAACTTGTTAATCTCATTCCAAAAACTTATTTTCAACAAAATTTGTTGATAACATCTCACCCACTCTCTCATTTGCTCTCTTTTTACATTGCTTCACCACTCTCTTAACCTCTCTCTTTTTCTCCATATACTCTTCCCTCCATATATATATATATATATATATATATATATATATATATATATATATATATATATATATATATATATATATATATATATATATATTAAGTACCACCTCTATGGCTGGAATGGGGACCCTCATCCTCAGAGAAGACAATAAACGTACCTCAGGGAAAACTCAAGGTTCTCCCCGGAGCTGTTTGAATATTTGCTTCTCCTACCACCCCCTATATATTTTTTATTCTATGTGAACATTTATTAATAAACAAAATACATTTACAGAAAAAAACATAAACATGAATACAATGGCACAATGTATCAAAGATCATGAATTTCCTCCAGCTCCTCCGAGGCTGGACGTGAGCCAAGTATGCAGCAAACATTATATATGTATATTTATATATATATATATATATATATATATCTATATATATATATTTATATATATATATATATATATATATATATATATATATATATATATATATATGTATGTATATATATATATATATATATATATATATATATATATATATATATATATATATATATATATATATATATATATATATATATATATATATGAGTGTGTGTGTGTGTGTGTGTGTCGTGCCGAATATGTAAAACTGGTCAATTAGCAAGAACTCATTTAAAATTAAGTCCTTTCTAAAATTTCTCCTATACGTTTAAAGATATATTTTTTTCATTAATGTTAATGTAAATTTTTTTAATTTTGCTCCAAAAGAATCTTAGAAAACTTACCTAACCTTATTATAACAAGAACAATTTATTTTAGCCTAACCCAACTAAATATATTTTAGATTTGTTTACAGTAATTTAATACTAAACAAACACAGTGAAATATATTTTTTTCGTTAGGTTCAGAATGATTTTGGTGAAAATATTGCATACACAAATTTTCACTTGTCCTATATGGCAAGATGAGCGTTGCTATTTAAGCCAAGATCGCAAGTTCTGCCTATTCGGCACGACATATATATATATATTCTAGGTAGTAGGTTGGTAGTCAGCAACCGCCCAGGGAGGTACTACCGTCTTGCCAAGTTTTCTCTTAGTGTACCAATGGCGCCCCTACTTTTAATTGGGGGTATTTTGCATCGCCTGCCCAGTCTTTTACTTTCGTAGGGAGTGATTTCTGTCTGCAGATTCGGGACCATTCCTTCCAGGATTTTCCAAGTGTAGTTTATGATATGTATATATATATACATATATATATATATATATATATATATATATATATATATATATATATATATATATATATATATATATATATATATATATATATATATATATATATATATATATTTATATATATGTAGTGCCGAATAGGCAGAACTTGCGATCTTGGCTTAAATAGCAACGCTCATCTTGCCATATAAGACAAGTGAAAATTTGTGTATGCAATAATTTCGCAAAAATCATTCTGAACCTAACGAAAAAAATAAATTTCACTGTGTTTGTTTAGTATTAAATTATTGTTAACAAATCTAAAATACATTTAGTTGGGTTAGGCTAAAATAAATTGTTCTTGTTAAAATAAGGTTAGGTAAGTTTTCTAAGATTCTTTTGGAGCAAAATTAAAAATTTTTTGCATTAACATTAATGAAAAAATATATCTTTAAACGTATAAGAGAAAGTTTTAGAAAGGACTTAATTTTAAATGAGTTCTTGCTAAATGACCAGTTTTACATATTCGGCACGACATTTATATATATATATATATATATATATATATATATATATATATATATATATATATATATATATATATATATATATATATATATATATATATATATATACATATATATATGTATATATATATATATATATATATATATATATATATATATATATATATATATATATATATATATATATATATATATATGTATATATATATGTATGTATATATATTTATATATATATATATATAATATATATATATATATATATATATATATATATATATATATATATATATATATATATATATATATGTATATATATATATATATATATATATATATATATATATATATATATATATATATATATATATATGTATATATATATATATATATATATATATATATATATATATATATATATATATATATATATATATATATATATATATATATATATATATATAGTCTAGGTAGTAGGTTGGTAGACAGCAACCGCCCAGGAAGGTACTACCGTCTTGCCAAGTGAGCGTAAAACTGAAGCCTGTAATTGTTTTACACTATGGTAGGATTGCTGGTGTCTTTTTTTTCTGTCTCATACACATGCAAGATTTCAGGTATGTCTTGCTACTTCTACTTACACTTAGGTCACACTACACATACATGTACAAGCATATATATACACACCTCTTTGGGTTTTCTTCTATTTTCTTTCTAGTTCTTGTTCTTGCTTATTTCCTCGTACCTCCATGGGGAAGTGGAACAGAATTCTTCCTCCGTAAGCCATGTGTTTTGTAGAGGCGTCTGAAATGCCGGGAGCAAGGGGCTAGTAACCCCTTCTCCTGTATATATTACTAAATGTAAAAGGAGAAACTTCGTTTTTCCTTTTGGGCCACCTCGCCTCGGTGGGATACGGCCTGTGTGTTGAAAGAAAATATATATATATATATATATATATATATATATATATATATATATATATATATATATATATATATATATATATATATATATATATATATGTATATATATATATATATATATGTATATATATATATATATATATATATATATTTATATATATCTATATATATATATGTATATATATTTATATATATATATATATATATATCTATATATATATATATATATATGTATATATATATATATATATATGTATATATGTATATATATATATATATATATATATATATATATATATATATATATATATATATATATATATATATATATATATATATTTTTACATATGTATATATATATATATATATATATATATATATATATATATATAAATATATGTATATATATATATATATATATATATATGTATATATATATATATATATATATATATATATATATATATATATATATATATATATATATGTATATATATATATGTATATATATATATATATATATATATATATATATATATATATATATATATATATATATATATATATATATATATATATATATATATATATATCCTGCTTTCCAGCGAGTACAAGTCAAGTGCTTCATAGAACTTATACGTGCAGTAAAGGTTCTCTGTACAATCTGTACACTCTCTCTGTGGTGTCACACCACACGGCTGCTTTAATGAACCTGGGATCCTGAGCTCCTACTGCACCTCTCAAGCTTTTGGGGTCAACCTCCTCGACTAGACCACCAAAAGCTTAACACGAAGACAGAAATGCAGGTGAAACTACCTGCGTTGCTTTGTGCACCCCTATACCTCCCAGTCACACTGGAAGGGTTGCCTGATCGCATTCCTGATCTTCCAGTGACACATTCATTGCCTTGTTAAAGATTGATTTCAGGAGTGAGTCATATTCATTGAGTGTTGGATTGTCAAAAGAGTGTACACACCTCAGGAATAAACGAGTGAGGCACCTTGTGAGGAGATACAGGGCGTTATGGGCATTGAGGTCTCTTATTCTCTTCTACATTTTCTTCAGGTCATTCAGTTTGTTCTTGAGGACTGTGTCGATGGCCTGATGACTAAGCGGTGTTTGGAAGAAGAGACTTCAGGAAGGATTGTTCCCACAGCACTGATTATTCGTTCGTTGAGATGATTTCAAACTTGGAGGGGTTGAGGATGAGTCCCAAGGCTTCTCCCTGTGTCTTCACCAGTTGCAGGTCCTCTAGTAGGGACTTTTCAGTACCTGCAAGAGTGCCGTCATCCCGGTACCAGATGTTGAGCTCGCTGCGCAGAATGGAAGTTAGTTCTCTTACTGCCAAGCAGAAGAGAAGTGGAGCGAGTAGGTCAGCCTGCTGAACACCCTCTGATGAGGGAACTTCATGTTCGCCAAACATAAGAATTAAGGTTTTCCTGTAGCCAGCTGAAATGAAGAGAAAAAGACTGGGGAACCGATCCCAAACGGCTGGCTAGACCTCATCTCTTGTCACCATATTACAAGTATTTCTAAAGTCAAGTTTGACTACGGCCTTGTCTTCTGGTGAGTCCCTGATGTAGGTCCTTGCTTCATGAGCTGCAGCTTCACTGCCTTGATATATATTCAGAGTGGCGACAGAGAGCGGATGATAGAGTTGGAGAGGTACTGTCAAGGAATTTTAATGAAAATAAGAAAAAATTTTGGAGTGAGTTAAACAAATTAAGAAAACCCAGGGAACAAATGGATTTATCAGTTAAAAACAGAAAAGAGAAGTTAGTAGATGGGGAGATGGATGTTTTGGGTAGATTGAGAGAATATTTTGAGGAACTTTTAAATGTCGACGAAGAGAGGGAGTTGGTAATTTCATGCACTGGCCAGGGAGGTATATCATCTTTTAGGAGTGACGAAGAGCAGGATGTGAGTGTGGGGGAGGTGCGTGAGGCATTACATAGAACGTAAGGGGGTAAAGCAGCTGCAACTGACGGGATCATGACAGACATGTTAAAAGCAGGGGGGCACATAGTGATGGAGTGGTAGGTATTTTTGTTTAATAAATGTATGAATGAGAGGAAGGTACCTAGGAATTGGCAGAGAGCGTGTATAGTCCCTTTATATAAAGGGAAGGGGGACAAAAGAGATTGTAAAAATTATTGAGGAATAAGTTTACTGAGTATACAAGGAAAAGTGTACGGTAGGGTTATTATTGAAAGAATTAAAGGTAAGACAGAATGTAGAATTGCGGATGAGCAAGGAGGTTTTAGAGTGGGTAGGGGATGTGTAGATCAAGTGTTTACACTGAAGCATATATGTGAGCAGTATTTAGATAAAAGTAGGGAAGTTTTTATTGCATTTATGGATTTAGAAAAGGCATATGTTAGAGTGGATAGGGGAGGAATGTGGCAGATGTTGCAAGTGTATGGAACAGGTGGTAAGTTACTAAATGCTGTAAAGGGTTTTTATATGGATAGTGAGGCTCAGGTAAGGGTGTGTGGAAGAGAGGGAGACTACTTCCCGGTAAAAGTAGGTCTTAGAAAGGGATGTGTAATGTCACCATGGTTGTTTAATATATTTATAGATGGGGTTGTAAAAGAACTAAATGGTAGGGTGTTCGGGAGAGGGGTGCGATTAAATTATGGGGAATTAAATACAAAATGGGAAGTGACACAGTTACTTTTTGCTGATGATACTGTGCTCATGGGAGATTCTAAAGAAAAATTGCAAAGGTTAGTGGACGAACTTGGGAATGTGTGTAAAGGTAGAAAGTTGAATGTGAACATAGAAAAGAGTAAGGTGATGAGAGTATCATTTGATTTAGATAAAGAAAAATTGGATATCATATTGGGGAGGAGGAGTATGGAAGAAGTGAATGTTTTCAGGTATTTGGGAGTTGACGTATCAGCAGATGGATTTATGAAGGATGAGGTTAATCATAAAATTGATGAAGGGAAAAACCTGAGTGGTGCATTGAGGTATATGTGGAGGTAAAGAAGGGAATGTATGAAAGTATAGTAGTACCAACACTCATATATGGGTGTGAAGCTCGGGTTGCAAATGCTGCAGCAAGGAGGCGGTTGGAGGCAGTGGAAAAGTCCTCTCTAAGAGCAATGTGTAGTGTAAATATTATGCAGAAAATTCGGAGTGTGGAAGTTAGGAGAAGGTGTGGAGGTAATAAAAGTATTAGCCAGTTGGCTGACGAGGGTTCTTGAGGTGGTTTGATCATTTAGAGAGAATGGATCAAAGTAGAATGACATGGAGAGCGTATAAATCTGTAGGGAAAGGAAGGCGGGGTAGGGGTCGTCCTCAAAAAGGTTGGAGGGAGGGGGTAAAGGAGGTGTTTTGGGCGAGGGGTTTTGACTTCCAGCAAGCGGGCGTGAGCATGTTAGATAGGAGTGAATGGAGACAAATGGTATTTGGGACCTGACGATCTGTTGGAGTGTGAGCAGGGTAATATTTAGTGAAGGGATTCAGGGAAACTGGTTATTTTATATAACCGGACTTGAGTCCTGGAAATGGGAAGTACATTACCTGCACTCTAAAGGAGGAGTTTGGGATATTGGCAATTTATAGAGATATATTGAGTATTTTTATACTTACATACTTCTAAACTGTTGTATTCTGGGCACCTCTGCAAAAACAGTGATTATTTGTGAGTGAGGTGAAAGTGTTGAATGATGATGAAAGTATTTTCTTTTTGGGGATTTTCTTTTTCTTTGGGTCACCCTGCCTCGGTGGCAGACGACCGAATTGTTGAAAAAAAAAAAAAACTTACTCTGGACGACGGGCAGTAGAACCAAGCTACACTTCCAGTCAGACTAAGAAGCATTGGTGTTCGCAAGTCATCACATATTGCGCTCCCTGCTTTTCTGTCCTCATGTATTGCATCCAGAGAGCTTGTAGCAGCGATTCTCCCTGAATATCTTAGGGACAAGATTGGAGTCCAGGACCAAAAGTTCATTGAAGGAGCCATGATCTGGGATAATCTAATGGGCTCTGAAACCAGACCTGCTGCCCCAAACAACTACAAACAATCGCACTGGGATGGTCCAATAGTGGAAAATATAGGCTCAACAATGCTTCAGAGTGTGTCAGGGAAGGATAGAGCCCGCCTCCTGGCAGGGGATTTTCTGTTAGCTGTTCCCAACTCCTGCCTTGGCAGACGCCTCGACCCACAGACAATGCGCACCGGTGTTGCCCATCGACTTGTCGCCCCTATTCTCGCCGAACATAGGTGTATTTGTGGTGAAGCAGCAGACCGATTCGGGTACCACGGTCTTGTGTACCGTAAATCCGAGAGAAAGATTGCAAGATATGAGGAGGTAAATAACATTATCAAGAGGAGCCTTAAAACAGCCGAATGCCCAGCAGTAAGGGAGCCACCCCAACTATGCAGATCTGATGGCAGCCAGAAGCGTCCAGATGGTATCACCCTTCAAGCCTGGACAGATGGGAAGCAGGTGGAATGGGACTATACATGTGCATCCACCTTGGATGATACCTATCTCCAATACACCAGGGAGGAAGGAGGGGCAGCTGCCAGCTTCGGGGAGTCCCAAAAGTCTAGAAAATATGGAGAACTTGCCCATCATTATATGTTTGTTCCCACAGGCTAAGAGACCCTTGGCTCATGGGGAAAGAATGGATCTAAATTCCTTAAGGAGCTGGGAAAAAGACTCATCAGCGTAACTAGGGATCCCAGGGCAGCTAATTTTCTGTTCCAGCGCTCAGTGCGGCTGTTCAAAGGGGTAATGCCTGCTGTATCCCTACGACAGTTCTAGAGGTGGTACCTCCCTATATTTTATATACATATACATATATATATATATATATATATATATATATATATATATATATATATATATATATATATATATATATATATATATATATATATATATATATATATATATATATATATATATATATATATATATATATATATATATATATATATATATATATATATATATGTCGTGCCGAATAGGCAGAGCTTGCTATCTTGGCTTAAATAGCAACGCTCATCTTGCCATATAGGACAAGCGAAAATTTGTGTATGCAATAATTTTGCCAAAATCATTCTTAATTAACCTAACGGAAAAAATATATTTCACTGTGTTTGTTTAGTATTAAATTATTGTAAACAAATCTAAAATATATTTAGTTGGGTTAGGCTAAAATAAATTGTTCTTGCTATAATAAGGTTATGTAGATGAATTTTGCACATGTGTCTAATATAAAAGGTTGGGTAAGTTTCTAAGTTCTTTTTTATAAAAAAATTTTTTTACATTAACATTAATAAAAAAAAGATCCTTCAAATATAATTTTTTTTTAAAAAGGATTTAATTTTAAATGAGTTCTTGCTAATTGAGCATTTTTCATATTTTTTGACTTATGAATATATATAAAATATAAATATATATATATATATATATATATATATATATATATATATATATATATATATATATATATATATATATATATATATATTTTTTTATTATCCCCCCGGGATTCCCCCCAAGGGAGGGGGGGGAAAAAAAAAAACTTTCACCATCATTCACCCATCACTGTCTTCCCAGAAGGGTGCTTTTACAGTTTTTAAAACTGAAACTTAACACCCCCCCTTGGTGCGGGCCTTTATTTCCCATCTCCGGGACTCAAGCCCGGGCCTCCCGGCCCCTGAACCCCTTCATAAATGTTATTTTGCTCCCCCAACAGCACGTCGTTTTAAAAAACCATTTGTCTCCATTCCTCTATCAAACCCCTCCCCATGCCTGCGGAAGCCCAACCCCCTCGCACAAAAACCCCCTTTTCCCCCCCCCTCCACCCTTCTAGGGCCCCCTCCCCCCCTTCCTTCCCTACAGCTGATACCTTTTGAAGCTTCTGTTTCCTCCATTCTCTCTACATGTCGAACCACCTCAACAACCCTTCCTCACCCCCCCGGGACCATTTTTGAACCCCGCACCTCCCAATTCCAAACACAAATTTTCTGCATTATATTCACACCACAGCCCCAGACGAACCCACCCCCCCACCCTTTTCCCCTCCCCAACATTCATCACCCCCCACACCCATATAAGAGCTTTGGGGAAAACTATACCTCAACTTTCCCCCTTTTTGCCCCCCGGACAAAGTTTTTTTGTCTCCACAGACTCCGTGCCCCCTCTTTTCCTCATAAATTTAGATTCACCTCATCTTTCATAGCCCATCCGCTGCCCGTCCACCCCCAAAATCTGAATACGTTCACCTCCTCCATACTCTCTCCCCCCCAATCGTATTCAACTTTCACCTAATTTTTTTGTTATCCTCTCCCTCTTTTCCTGTATTCCCCTTTAATTTTCTTTTTTTGCACACCCTCCCAAATTCATCCACCAATCTCTCCTTCTCTTGAATCCCCCAAGAGCACAGTGTCATCAGAAAAGGCAGTGACACTCCCATTTTGTGTGTGTTTTTTATTTCTCCACGCCTTTTGCCAAGACCCTCGCATTTATTTCCCTTTAAACCCCATCATAAATATATTAAACAACCACGGTGACATCAAAATCCTTGTCTGGCCTACTTTTACTGGAAAAAATTTCCCTTTCCTACATCTCAAACGGCCCTCACTATCCCTAAAACTCTTCACGCTTTCAGAAACCCTACCTCCTACACCTCCCGCAACATCTGCCCATTCCCCCCTACCCCACCCTGTCCGCCTTTCCAAACCATAAATCCCAAAAAAGACCTTTTTAGCCTTATCAAATCTGTTCCTTATATTTTTCACTGTAAACACCTGGTCCAACCCCCTCCCTTTTCCTAAAGCCTCCTTGTTCATCTGCTACCTATTCTCCGTCTTATTTAATTTTTCAATTATAACTCTACCATACCTTTCCCGGGTACATAACAGACTTACCCCTAAAATTTTTACTTTTTTACCCCCTTTCCCTTTTATCAAAGGAACGCATGCCTCTGAACCCCTAGGTATTTCCCCTTTTCCCATACATTTATTAAATAATTCCCCCCAATAAAATATATCCCCCCTGTTTTTAACATTTCTATCTTTATCCCATCAACCCCGGCTCCCTTTCCCCCTTTTTTACCTACTGCCTCACGAACCCCCCCCTTTTGGCTTTTCCCTCACCCTAAAAGATGTTTTTCCCTCCTTGCCCTATACAGAAATCACAGTTTCCCCTATCCATCAAATTTAAAAATTTCCCCCAAAAATATTTTCCATCTTTACCTCTCTCTCCATTTTAACTTCCTCCCCTATTTTTAACTGCAAATCCATTTGTTTTTAGGTTTTCTTAACTTGTTAATCTCACTCCAAAACTTTTTCTTATTTTCAACAAAATTTGTTGATAACATCTCACCCATTCATTTCCTCTTTATTGCTTCACCACTCTTAACTTCTTTTTTCCCATATACTCTTCCCCCTTGCATCACTTCTCTTTGAAAAACTTCCTATATCAACTTTTTCCTTTACTCTCTTTAATCTCTTTCCAAATCGCCCTCTTCCCCCTGCACCCATTTTCCTTAACCACAAATTTCCCTTGAACACTCTAACACTACTTTTTTAAACCTACCCCATACCTTTTGACCCCATTGCCTATGCTCTCTTTAAACCCATCTATCCCCCAATAGCTGTTTATATTTCCCTAACCCCCCCTTTTATTTTTAAAACCCACCTCTCTTTCCTGATGCTTCTATTCTTTTTTCCCCATCCCCTTTTTACTCAGTGTAGCTACAACTAAAAAGTGATCTGATATATCATCCCCCTCTTAAACATGTCATCCTGAAGTCTACTAAAAGTTTTTTATCTCCAATACATAATCCAACAAACTACTGTCATTTGCCCACATCAATTTTATACTTTTTATCCTTTTTTTCTTAAAATATGAACCTAAATAAACCCTTTTTCTATACAATTCAATCAAAGGGCCCCAATCTTTTACCCTGGCCCCCCAAACACCTACCACACCCTCTAAAAAAGTTTCCCCTATTTTGCATTAAAGTCCCCACCAAATTACTCTCTCACTTGGTTCAAAAGGTCTATACATTCTTTAAAATCTAAAATCTCTCTCTCTCTCTTCCCCTTTCTCCCGGGGATACACCTATTATGACCCCCTTTCGCATCCCAACCTTTCTTTAATCCCATAATTTTAATTTAAAATTCATTTCTCTTTTCTCCTTCCATAACTGATCATTTAAAATTTGTACCCCTTCCTTTTCTCTAATCTCTCAATCTCAGAAATCCCCTTTTTTTTCCCCACTGAAACTTCCCCCCCTTCAGTTTGTTTCCCTTAGGGGCCAGGACATCCCAAATTCTTTCATTCATAACATCAGCAATCACTGTTTCTTGTCATCCGCACTACATCCACGCCTTTTTAAAACCCATTTTATAAAATTTTTTTCTCTTTTTTTGTAATTGTATACGGAGAAGGGTTTTACCCTGCTCCCCCCATTTTTGTCGCCTCCGACACGCTGGCTTACGGAGGGGAAGATTCTTTCCCCCCCATGGGCAATGAAAAAAAAAGAACAAGACTATTTAGAAAGGAAAAAACCTGAATGTATTATATATATGCATGGGTTCGTGAATGTAAAAGTTTACATGCAAAATATCCCCTTTTTCTTAGCTGTTTATGAGACAGAAAAAAAAACCAGCAATCCTTAAACAAAACAGTTACAGGTTTTGTTTCACAGTCATCTGGCAGGGGTAGTTTCCTAGGTTGCTGTCACCAACCTACCCAATATATATATATATATATATATAAAATTATATATATAATATATATATATATATATATGTCGTTGAATAGGCAGAACTTTGGGTTTCTTAAATAAACGCTCACTTCCATATAGTCAAATGAAAATTTGTGTATGAAATTCCCAAATCATTCTGAACCTAAGAAAAAAAAATATTTCACTGTGTTTTTTTTAGTATTAAATTTTGTAAACAAATCAAAAAATATTTAGTTGGTTAGCTAAAATAAAATTTTCTTTTATAAAAGGTTATAAAGTTTCTAAGTTCCTTTTTGGGGAAAAATTAATTTTTTTTCATTAACATTAATGAAAAAAAATAAAAACTTATGGGAAAATTTTTTTTAAGGGCAATTTTAAAAAAGTTCTTCTAATTGAAATTTTTCATATTCGGACATATATATATATATATATATATATTTTTTTTTTTTTTAAAAAGTCCCCCCGGGGAGGGGAAAAAAGAAAATCCCCAAAAGAAAATACTTTCATCATTCAACACTTTCACCACCTCCCCATTTCAGTTTTTTCAGGGTGCTCAAATACAAAGTCTGAAGCATACAATAAAGAACCAAATTCCCCCCAAACTGCCCTACCCACCCCCCTTTTAAAATGCAGGCATTCTTCCCATTTCCCGGACTCAAATCCGCTATTTAAAAATAACCCCCCAACCCTTCATAAAAAATTACCCGCCCCCTCCAACAGATCTAGGGAACCATTTTTCCATTCCTCCTATCTAACACGCTCTGCACCTTTCGGAAATCCAGCCCCCCCCCACAAACCTCCTTTCCCCCTCTCTAACCCTTTCGGACGACCCCCACCCCCCCTTTTCCCTATGATTTTTTATGCTTTCCATGTCATTCTCTTTTATCCATTCTTCTTGCCAAACCATCAACAACCCCCCTTCTGCCCTCTGACTAATATTTTTAATCCCCATTTTTCCCAATTTCCACATAATTTTTTTTTATAATATTTACCACATTGCCCTTTAAACAGGACATCCTTTCCCCAACTCTCCTGCTCTGATTTTAAAAACTTCCATAATAAATGTTTTCTATCTTCTTTTCCCCTTTTTTGCCTCCATGAAAGTTTTTTACTCCCCAAAATACCCAACGCACCCTCATTTTCCCCATAATTCTATGTTAACCTCATCCTTCATAAATCCATCCGCCGACCTCAAATCCCAAGTATCTAAAACATTACTTCTTCCCTCCCCTCCCAATTTGATATCCCAATTTTTTTTTATCAAACATTTGAAACCCCATCACCTTACTCTTTTTTGTTACTTTCAACTTTTTACCTTTAAAAATTCCAAAAATCATCCACTAACCTTTGCAATTTTTTTTTAAATTTCCCTAACACAGTATCATCACAAAAGTAACGGTTAATTCCCATTTAATTTTATTCCCATAATTTAATCCCCCCCCCTCCCAAACACCCCAGCATTTACCCCTTAAAAACCCCATCTATAAATTATTAAAAAACCCTGGTGACTTTCACATCCCCCTTTTAAGACCTCTTTTTTCCGGGGAAATAGTCCCTCTTTTTACACACCCCAACCAGCCTCACTATCTTCATAAAAAATCTTTTAGCATTTAAAAAACCACCTTTCCATACTTGCAACATTCCCCTTTTTCCCCTATCCACTCTATATATGCCTTTTTTTAAATCCATAAATGCAATAAAACTTCCCCACCTTTATCTAAATCTGTTTACAAAATGCTTAAAACATTTATCTACACATCCCCCACCCCTTAAACCTCCTTGCTCTCCAAAACCACATTCTGTCTTACCCCTAATTTTTAAATAACCCTCCACACTTTTCGGTATACTCAGTGCTTATTCCCCATAATTTTACAGTCTCTTTGTCCCCTTTCCTTTATATAAAAAGGGCTTATCTCTCCCCAACCCGGTACCTTCCCCTTTTTACATTTTGAACAAAAGTCCAAATCCAAAAATATATCCCCCCGCTTTTTAAAATTTCTGCAAAATCCCCTCAGTCCAGCTCCCCTTTTATTTTACTTGCCCCACTCCTCCCACACTTACATTCTGCTCTTCTTCACCCTAAAAGTGGTTCCCCTGACCAGTGCATGAAATTACTGCCTCTGTTTCTTCCTTTAAAATTTAAAAGTTCCTAAAAAATTCTCGCCATCTACCTAATACCCCCATCTCCCCCTCTACTAACTCCCATTGTTTTTAACCAAATCCATATTTTCCCCTTGGGTTTCTTAACTTGTTTAACTATCCAAAAAAATTTCTTATTTTCATTAAATTTCTTGCATGCCTCTCCCACTTATCATCTGCCCCCTTTTTCACTCTCTCACCCTCTCTTTACCTTTTTTTTCTCCCCTGCTCTTCATAAAATTCTGCTTTGTAAAAAACCCCTCATGTACCTTTTTTTTCTTTTACACCTTTTCTTCATCATTCCCCCCAAACACTCCTTTCCCCACCCCCCCCTATAACCACAAACTTCTTTACATTCTAAATGCATTTTAAAAAATTTCCAACCCCCTTTAACCCCCCCTTACTCATCTTTCACTATCACCTTTCTGCCAATATGCTTATATCTCCCGAACTTCCCCCTCCCTTAGTTTATACACTTTCCCTCCCCCCTTACTTGTTTTGCCACCTTCCTTTTTCCCATCTACCTCTTACTCTAACTGTATACAATAAATAATGATCCGATATATCAGTTGCCCCCCATAAACATGTACATCCAGCCTACCCCTCAAACCTTTTTCCCCTACATAATCTAATAAAAAACTTTCATTAGTGCTACATCAAATTGTATATTTATTTATCCCCTTTTTTTAAAATATGATTACTTATTCAAAATTTTTTCACACATAGCCAATTAAAACCCCATTTATTTACCCTGCACCCCCAAAATTTCCACTCCCTCCAAAAATTTTTTCCCACTTTAGCATTGAAATCCAACCCCCAATTCACACTTTTTAAATTTTCTTCTTATTTTTTTTATAATCTTTCAGGAAAAGGGGGGTTTCAGCCCCTTGTTGGGATTTTAGTTGACTTTACAACACGCATGGCTTTCGGAGGAAAAATTCTTTTTCCCCTTCCCCCTGGATATAAAGGTTTAAAAACCCAAAAACTATTAAGATAAAATCAAAACTAGATAGGGTAGAATAAATTTTATATGTTGTTAGTGTGACCTAAGTTAAAATAAAAAAAGACATGCCCGTAATCTTGCATATTTTTGAGAAGACAAAAGAATCACAATTCCATCATTAAAAAAAATTACAGGCTTTCGTTTAAATCCCCCCATGTACCTCCTGTGGTTGCTGTCACCCAAATACTACCCCATAATATATATATAATATATATATATATATATTAATTTTATATATATAATATATATATATATATATATATCAAAAAAAACTAGGGCAAGACGGCAAATCAAGTGTTTTGGGTTTCCTGTGTGGAGAAGACATTCCCGTGCATGGTTTTAAAAAAATGTAGAGACCTTCACGGTGAAGTTCTGTACCTTTTATACGCACGATACACCCTGCATTCATAAACTTGCCGCACCCAACATGTCGTACCCTACTCCTA
Source organism: Cherax quadricarinatus (assembly GCF_038502225.1). Taxonomy (NCBI): domain Eukaryota; kingdom Metazoa; phylum Arthropoda; class Malacostraca; order Decapoda; family Parastacidae; genus Cherax; species Cherax quadricarinatus. The sequence goes on along the minus strand of NC_091361.1, from coordinate 2,097,669 downwards.
CAGTCTAGCAAGCCAGAAGGAAGCCAATCAGGAGGACACTAGTAGCCAGGAAAATTGCACGGCTGGCTATGCTAGGAGAGGCTAGTGTCGATCATGTTTACAGGTTAATTTCCTTAACACTAATGATTTCCTCTGTAAACATGGTAACTACCCAGCTTCTGGATATCCTCCCGTGGAAAGTGATGATCCACAGCCGCTTCCAGCACCTGAACACACTTCAACAGACCTCATCTCCTTAGATAATATCTTAGAAGCAACAGCTACCAGGACATTCACACATATTCCCAAAGAAGCCCATCCACACACAGCTGAGAAACTCACAGATCGCTTGGAACAAGTAAACGATGGTTCCACTATCCTAAAAGTTCCACCAATTATCAAGGTATGGCACAACTTATTACTTTTTGGCAATGTCTGCTTAGCTGTACCCGAAAGAAGGAGCAAGAGGTTAGCCTCAGTGATCATTAATTCTTTAAGACACTTTTCCAGAGATGACATTCTCATTCGCCTTCCCCACCCATTCAAAAATGGGAGAGGCAGACCACCTAAACGTTCCACTGACAGCTAAATAAATAAATAAATAAATAAATAAAACAGAGTCTAGGTGAGCAAGAAAATTGAAGAGAGCAATACACCCCTGTCCCCACTGTGGAACTGCTGTTTGTGCAAGATTCAGGTGTTCATAAAAACAACGATGTCGTTCCCATCTCACTCTGCTGGGGGCTACACTAGAATAAAACCACAGTATTTAAAAGAAATAATTAACCCAGTTATCGGGGAGATTGCAGAGACACTGCTTTCAAAGATCACAAAACGCATTAGCAACTCCTTGGCTGATCTGATTCCTGACAAAATTAATTTTTTTTTTCGGTGCACCATTTTGTGCCCTTGAAAATAGAATCTTGAATGAATTAGGCCAGTTGTTGTGGGCAACACTTCGCCATCTTGTTTTCAAATCTGCTGTCTGAAGTATTCACACAGAGGCGGCCATGATGCTTCAACAAAACCAGGTTGACTTTGGGGTCCCCCAAGGATGCGATGCAGGACTTCATGCAATAAGGGCTTATATCAACAATCAGCCTGAGGACAGTGCCGTGGCAAAATTAGATTTCAAGAACGCCTTTAATCTCCTGAGAAGAGACATGGTATTAACAACTGCACAAAAATATTTCCCTGATCTCTTCCCTTTTGTTTCAACTCGATATAGCAAGCAATCAATGTTCCTGTTAGGAGAGCATGAAATCACATCATCAGAGGGTGTCCAGCAAGGAGATCCTCTCGGACCATTTTTCTTCTGTATAGTGGTTAGGGAAATGACAATCAGACTGACCAGGGTGCTAAACATCTGATTCCTGGATGATGGCACGCTGGCAGGTACAAAGGGGTCCTTTCTAGGTGATCTTGACTAGGTGATGACACGGGGACAGGAAATGGGACTCATCCTGAATTTATCCAAATGTAGAATCATCTCAGTAATCAACAAATGATCAATGCAGTGAGATAAAGGCTACCAGGCGCATCAGTCTCAATTTTCAGGAAGAAACTGGAAGAGAACAATGAACATGCAATCTTGACACCCACTATGCACTGTACCTTTACACAGTGCTTGAGCCTGTCCAGGATAACATTTTTCCTAAGATGTGCAAACTCATATAATGCAATACACTGCATGAATATGACAGTATCCTGAGGGACATTTTTACGAAAGTATTCAACCTTACTCTAGAAGACGGGCAGTGGGACGAAGCTACACTTCCAGTCAGACTAAGAGGCATAGGTGTCAACAAGGCATCACAGACTGCGCTACCTGCTTTCCTCTCCTCATGTGTTGCATCCTGTGAACTTGTAGCAGCGAATCACCTTAGGAACAATGATGGATTTCATGACCAAGTGTTCGTTGATGGAGCCATGCTCTGGTAAATCTGACAGGCTCTGAAACCAGATATACTCCTCCCAATAACTGCAGTCACACTGGAATGGCCCAGTGGAGGAAAATATAGCTCAATGATGTCTCAGAGTGTGTCTGGGAAGGATAAAGCAGCGAAAACTTCTCTTGCTGGGAACTTCTTCTTGGCTGCTTCCAACCCCTCCCTTGGTACATGTCTCGACCTACAGACCAACCGCATTGGCGTTGCCCTTCGCCTTGTCACCCCTATTCTCGCCGAATACAGGGGTATTTGCAGCAGTGAATCGACAGACCGAGTCTAGTACCATGGCCATGTTTGGTCTAGACCCGAGGGAAATATTGCAAGGCATGAAGAGCTTAATAACATCATCAATGGGAGGCCTACAACATATGGATGCCCCGCAATAAGGGAGCCACCCCAAGTATGCAACTATGCCTGGACAGATGTCAAGCAGGTAGTGTGGGAGTACACATGTCTATCAACATTGGCTGATACCTATCTGCAATACACAAGGAAAGAAGGAAGGACAGCAGCCAGCTTCAGGGAGTCACAAAAGTCTGGAACTTTCCCATCATTATATGTTTGTTCCCATAGGCTTGGAGACCCTTGGTATATTGGAAAACTGCGCCTCTAAGTTTCTTAAGGAGTTAGGCAGAAGATTCATCAGTGTAGTTAGGAATCCTGTGGCGGCTAGTTTTTTGTTCCAATGACTCAGTGCTGCAGTTCAGAAGGGCAATGACTGCTGCATTCCGAGTATGCACCAAAGGTCTGAGGAGCTGGATAAAATTTCTCAATGTAATTTGTGATAAACATATAGTAGTAAGCACTTGAAATGTATCACTCAAACCCCACATGCTGTACATGCCATCTCTGTACCAGCAATGTATCCTTTAAGTGTTATGTACTATGATATGTCATGAAATATACCTATTAGTAAAAAAATTAAAGATGGGGTGGAAGGGGAAGTGGAATATACAAATGGATTTCAAAAGAAATCCTAATATTTATCCTCGAAGAAGCCAATATATATATATATATATATATATATATATATATATATATATATATATATATATATATATATATATATATATATATATATATAAAAGTACCACCTCTATAGCTGGAATGGGGACCCTCATCCTCAGAGAAGACAATAAACGTACCTCAGGGAAAACTCAAGGTTCTCCCCGGAGCTGTTTGAATATTTTCTTCTCCTACCACCCCCTATATTTATATTCTGTGTGAACATTTATTAATAAACAAAATACATTTGCAGAAAAAAACATAAACATGAATACAATGGCACAATGTATCAAAGATGATGAATTTCCTCCAGCTCCTCCGAGGCTGGACGTGAACCAAGTATGCAGCAAGCATTTCCCCTCTGGATGGCGACGCTGAGGCGCTGGAACATGAAAGTGGCTGCCCTTGGGTCCCTGGTGGTGTCGATGAGTCTGGAACCCAATTCTTTAAGGAAACGTGTGGCATTTTTTCCCCATGATCCCAAGGTCTCTGATCCCACTGGGACAAATTGATACTGTTGGCTAATGTCCCTGTACTTGCTGATCTTGTACTCCTCCCTGTGGTCAGCAGCTCCTCCCTGTCGCCCCACACTGTGATGGATATAGGTGTCAGCCAGTGTGGACACACAGGTATAGTCCCATGCTAAGAGCTTGCCATTCTTCCAAGGATAGATGGTGATCCCGTCGGGGCGGTTTGCTGGGTTGTGGGTATTGTTTGCTGCAAGTGATAGTGGCTCCCTCTCGGCAGGGCATCCAGCTGTAGCAAGGGTTCTCTTAATGATGTCGTTGACCTCATTGTGTCTTGCATGCCAGCCCTTGGTTTTGGAACAGTTAAGACCATGTAGACCGTATTGGTCTGCTTGCACTTCGTCGCAAATACACATATATTCTGTGTGAATTGGGGCAGCAAGGCGCAGAGCCACTGCAATACGGAGGGTCTTAGGGTCGAGTCGCGTTCCCATTGCCGATATGGGAACTGTTTGGAGGAAGTCCCCGGAGTGAGGTGCACTCACAGCCTGGAGACGGGCAATCTCCCTATCTGATGTTGCAGCCCTGAGCATGTTGGCAAGCACCTTTTCAGCAATTGGGCTATCCTAGCTTGACTGTTTGTGAGCCAGTGCTGCACTAGGGTTTGGTGCTGGAGCAGCAAGAGTCTCCCATTCGGTGATGGCACTGGTATAGCTAGGGTCTTCTATTCCTGCTGAGTCACTGAGGGTGTCAGGAAGAATTTGTCTTATCAACTCGTTTGATGCAATGGAAGAGGATAGGAAAGCTGGTAGAGCAATCTGGGAGGATCTGCGTACTCCTAGCCCTCCAAGCCTGACCGGAAGTGAGGCTTGCAACCACTGTCCATCGTCAAGGGAAAGATTCAATACACTCTCTAGCATGGCCTTCAGGAGAGAGTCATATTCCTTGAGTTTTGGACTGCTGAAGGCTGGGGAGCATCTCAGAAAATAGGTAAGTTTTGGGGTTGACAGGCACCTGGTGAGTAGGTAGAAGGCATCGTGTGTGTCAATGTCTTTCATCCTGCTTTCCATCGTCCGGAGGTCTGAGACTTTTTTTCCTAGGATCAGATCGATGGCATTGGACCCAAGAGGAGCACCGAGGAGAGTGCTATTGGCTGGATCAATGGCTCGTGCTCCTGGTAAAACGGTACTAATATTCTGGATCATCTGTTGATTGGTAGAAACTATTTCACATTTGGTGGGGTTTAAAGAAAGGCCCAGGATTTTCTCCCATGTCTTTAATTTTACTGATGTCCTCCAGGAGAGATACTGTTGTGCCAGCTAGGGTACCGTCGTCCAGGAACTAGATATTGAGCTCGCTGGAGAATGCCTCCGTGACTTCCTTGATGACCAAACAAAATAGAAAGGGGGCGAGAGGGTCCCCCTGTTGCACGCCCTCACACGAGTCAATTTCATGGTCCCTAAACAATAGTTTGGAAGTCACACTATAACACGATTCTATGAAGGGATAAAGGGAAGGGAAGTTTCTATAAACTGCTTGGAGAGCAGCATCCCTTCTGACTGAGTTGAAAGCATTGGCAAAGTCCAATTTGACCAAGGCTTTTTCATAGGACATGTTTTTGATATATACTCGTGCTGCGTGGGCAGCTGCTTCACAGCCCTGTTGAACGCCGAAACCGAGCTGAGTTGGTTTCAGCATTGCAGCAGCCTCTTGACTCACCCTTCTTACTGCAGCCTTGGCGACTAGGCGCCGAAGGGTGTTACCCACTGCAATGGGCCTGATTCCGCCATCCTTTTTCCGGAGGGCACACAATGAGGCACCAAAGAAAAAGGGTCTGATGGCCTCTGGGACACCGCCAGCCAGGCACAGGTTGGAAAATTTGGTGAGTTCAGACAGCAGCCTCTCTGAAACCTCACCAAGTGCTGGATTGAGTATTTGTTTTAAGTGTTGAGGCCTTAAACCGGTGAAACCTCCTGCTGAACCCTGTGGAAATGACATAGCAGCTTTATACACATCAGCATCCTGTAAGGTTAGATGTTCTTCGCCTGCTGCAATGTCAGGGAGGTCAATGTTGGTACTGGGAGCCCTGGGTGGATGTTTGTCCTTCAGAGCTTGCGCCGTGCTGACGTCCTTGGGAGCGATGGTATCCTCACTGGTTATAAGTCTCAAAGCTCCAATAGTATTACCCTCTTCTATTTTTTTGCTAATTTGGGCTCTGATTTTTGAGGTGTCGGGTGTCCTGTTGTTGGCATTTGCCCGGCGGGTGTTTGTCGCCCTAGGGGGGAGACGGACGAGGTTGTCATCCCTTGGGAATGCATTTATTGCCCTAATAACATGTGTTGCTAGTGACTTGTCCCTCCTTGGTGGGACAGCCAAACAGGCATTGCCAAAAAGCAGCAAGTTGTGCCAGGATCTGTTGTTTGAAGGAGCATCGTTGACTTTCTTCAGAAGGTCAGTGAATTTGCTAGCAGCTTGAGGGCGAGCTGCTTTGGGGATGTGTGTCAGAGTCCTGGTGGATGTTAATTTGATTGCAGATTTGAGGTCCTCTGTAGAGGTGAAGTCACGGTAGCCGTCAGCCCTGTCTGCTGGGGGAGGCTGTTGGTTGTTCTCATTTGGAGCTCTCCTGGAGCCTAGGCATCTATTGTGTGCACGGATGTTGCCAGATGTGGGATTGAGTGCACATTCCCTGTGGCACACCCGGCAAATGCCTCGTGAACGACATATATACATATATACATGTCGTGCCGAATATGTAAAACTGGTCAATTAGCAAGAACTCATTTAAAATTAAGTCCTTTCTAAAATTTTCTCTTATACGTTTAAAGATATATTTTTTTCATTAATGTTAATGTAAAAATACATAATTTTGCACCAAAGGAATCTTAGAAAACTTACCTAACCTTATTATAATAAGAGCAATTTATTTTAGCCTAACCCAGCTAAATATATTTTAAAAACAAATACAATAATTTAATAATAAACAGACACAATCAAATATATTTTTTTTTCGTTAGGTTCAGAATGATTTTGGCGAAATTATTGCATACACAAATTTTCACTTGTTCTATATGGCAAGATGAGCGTTGCTATTTAAGCCAAGATCGCAAGTTCTGCCTATTCGGCATGACATATATATATATATATATATATATATATATATATATATATATATATATATATATATATATATATATATATATATATATATATGTGTGTGTGTGTGTGTGTGTGTGTGTGTGTGTGTGTGTACTCACCTATTTGTACTCACCTATTTGTGGTTGCAGTGGTCGAGTCCTAGCTCCTGGCCCCGCCTCTTGTGTGTGTGTGTGTGTGTGTGTGTGTGTGTGTGTGTGTGTGTGTGTGTGTGTGTGTGTGTGTGTGTGTGTGTGTGTGTGTGTGTGTGTGTGTGTATATATATATATATATATATATATGATTATGTATATATATATATATATATATATATATATATATATATATATATATATATATATATATATATATATATATATATATATATATATACATATTTATATATATATATATATATATATATATATATATATATATATATATATATATATATATATATATATATATATATATATCAACTTTTCTTACCTTTATATATAAAACTCGTAGTAGTCCACCTTTGAGAGAGGTTATAGGGCGATGGAGAGAAGACTTATGAAACAGTTGTCCTTGGTGGAAACATCCTACAGTACGTAGCTCGTATCTGCCACCGTCAGCAAGTCTTGCCTCTCGCAAGAGTCCTTGGCACTTCTTTGTACTTTCCTATATCATCGTTCGTTGAGACAGTTCAAGTGTCAGTAACTGGTTCTATGTGTTAATAGTTATTGATATGTAACTGGATGACAATGAAAGATCATTTGTCATATATCAAGAGGAAACAAAATTAAAAGTATGGTCTGCAGCTATTGTGTGCTCCAACACTGTACTCACCTTATCATATTTCTCCTCAAGAATGACCAGACGTACTGCTAGAGGAATGAATGGACATAAATCTCTTGCCAAGATATTACTTCCCACTGGGGCCAGCATCAGTGTGTCCAACTAAAAATATGCTTAAATAAGAAATATCTTCAGCATAATTAATGAGCTCATTCTGAAATGGACTTCGTCAAGAAGAGTCAGAATTTCTAGTGTATATATGGTATTTAGTTGCTAGCGTCGAGATGTCAGTAAAGAAGTACATTTAAAAAAAAAATCAAAATGAGAGTTCTAAAACTAGAAAAAAAATGGTACCTTACAGATGGAAATGGATTATTTGTAGGATTGCATACAAACAAGCAAAGCCATAAATAAATGGAATGTAATGGAACTTTGCTGGATGACGGCTTCACATCCCGCAGCCGTCTCCAGAACGTTCTCGGAGCCGTCGATGGAACTGCATCTGGGCTGTTAATGTAAAATTGATTGTAAGTATGATTTCCCCTAGGGGGTGTTGTGTCAGTATTTCACTGAATAACTAAATAGTGATGAGGGCCTTATAATCACTTGTGTTTGGTTCAAAAGCCCACACCTTACTGCCGACTATAGGATGATTTTGAACCCCTAGTGATACAAAAACGGCGCAGTCCCCTGCGTTACAAATAAATTCAAAACCTACCTTGCTCTTGTAGCGTGAGCTATGGTGTTGTATGCATCTTTGACAGATACTGATGACTTGATAAAACCTGAAGTGTCTTTGGATGTCCACATCTTGTACTCAGTCTTATAATATCCTACACTCACACTGGTACACTATGTTCCACAAGATTTGTCCTTTTCACAGTTACGTCATTACAGGAAGCTGATCACATTTCTCTGTAACTGTTCTGCTGTGTTTGTTGAGTCTCTTTTATTAACAAAACGTGCAATCACTAATGCCTTTATTATTACAGTGTGACGCACAAGTGTCTCGACTAAGTCTAAAAGGAATCTGCCCGCGGCGCCTCCTTCGCCCTGGCGTTCCCTCGGCGTCTCCCCTGACACAAAAGAAGTGTCGATTAAGCATTTTTCCGTTTTTTGCCAAGCTTTCATCATGAAGCAATGCAGAATGCTTGATTCTTGCTGTCTGAGCATAGACGTCAGTGTACATCTTTAACATGGTAATAAAGTGGGTGCAGGATTTTCCTTAATTATCCTACTTAGGTAAGAGGTCGATTTTCTCTTATTAATCTACACTATGGTTGCAACATTGCTCTCTTGCAAAAACAAAGTGTGATCATGACACATGGTCATATGCTTACAATTAAAAGTGTTGTTGCAGAAGGAAGACGCCATTACCCTTCCTGAGAGGGCTGGGCCCCTCAGGGCTGAAAGGGCTGAAAAGGGCTGAAAAGGGCTGAAAAGGGCTGATGGGGGGTGAAAATCTGTGGAGAAAAATTCTCCACAGGTTATACATTTTTTATAATTTTAATTGGAACATTATTGGTAAATGGAGTTGTTACATAATATTCACATTTCTTTGTAATTGTTCTGGTGTACGTATTTTTATAAGTAAGTATTCACAAAATTATGTTAATACTCCTCACTTGTCAGATGCTTGTACATCAACCTTCTAGCTCTCTATACTTAATATTACCTTCCTTACTTGACTGTCAACAAGTAACACCAACTAGAGTTTAGTGTGAGAAAACATATTTAGGTAATCTTGTCTGGCTCCTTTTTTTTAGAGATGACTGGAACATAAATTATTTACCGTATAAGTTCCTATGTTTACATAATATATAATTCAAGTAACAAATTTCAGGAAGTTTTTGTAAAGTAAGTATTGTGTTAGCTGGATGTTGCTGTTTACCTGGATAGAGTTCCGGGGGTCAACGCCCCCGCGGCCAGGTCTGTGACCAGGCCTCCTGGTGGATCAGAGCCTGATCAACCAGGCTGTTGCTGCTGGCTGCACGCAAACCAACGTACGAGCCACAGCCTGGCTGATCAGGAACTGACTTTAGGTGCTTGTCCAGTGCCAGCTTGAAGACTGCCAGGGGTCTGTTGGTAATCCCCCTTATGTGTGCTGGGAGGCAGTTGAACAGTCTCGGGCCCCTGACACTTATTGTATGGTCTCTTAACGTGCTAGTGATACCCCTGCTTTTCATTGGGGGATGGTGCATCGTCTGCCAAGTCTTTTGCTTTCGTAGTGAGTGATTTTCGTGTGCAAGTTCGGTACTAGTCCCTCTAGGATTTTCCAGGTGTATATAATCATGTATCTCTCTCTCCTGCGTTCCAGGGAATACAGGTTTAGGAACCTCAAGCGCTCCCAATAATTGAGGTGTTTTATCTCCGTTATGCGCGCCGTGAAAGTTCTCTGTACATTTTCTAGGTCAGCAATTTCACCTGCCTTGAAAGGTGCTGTTAGAGTGCAGCAATATTCCAGCCTAGATAGAACAAGTGACCTGAAGAGTGTCATCATGGTGTGAATTAATAATGTGCAAAACTTCATGAAACTTTATACTTATAATTCAATATACTGAAAAAGATACTTACACTTAAGTCCCCAAAGGCACAAGTACTCCAACTGTCCCCAGGCCTAGCCACAAGCTAGGCCTCTCTGGTCTGCCATCCCCGCCTCATGGGGGCAAATGGGAATGACAGTCTTATGAGCTAAAGGCTCGGGCTCAGGCACCTACCCTACCCTAGAAGGGTTAGGCATGGTGTCGATCCAATATACTGAAATACTTACACTTCCAAATACTCCTCTTGAAAGAAGCTGAAAATTAAATAAAAGAATTTATTATGCAAAATTTGATTTTACAAGTTTAATTGAATTTTAAATTGCAGTTTTTGTAACGAATAATCATTTTGATTTTATGAAATCAAATGAAAAAAAGATTAATGATCAAGATTCAGCGTCCCAGTGATTAATGATATTCTTCACTTGTGAGGTGATGAATCTAGATTAATAGCAGCAGAAACTTTAAGTTTGATGGATGACTGACTTAAGTGGATGATAGACGGGACCAGTATAGACATATATTAACAAAACAATGTAATAAACTCTGATCAATAGCATAAACCAGGCCAGATATATTTAAACAACTGAAGAATAAGCCGAGAGCTATATATTTTCCCTATCACAAAGGCAAATATCAGGAAAGTAAATAAACACACAGACAGACAAACAGACAGACAAACAGACAGACAAACAGGCAAACAGACAGACAAAAAGACAGACAGACAAATAGACAGACAAAGAGGCAGACAGACAGACAGACACACATACACACACGCACACAAACACACACACACACACACACACACACACACACACACACACACACACACACACACACACACACACACACACTCACGCACACAAACACACACACACACACACACACACACACACACACACACACACACACACACACACACATATACACACACACGCCACGGGTGGGTTGATTGTATTTTCTTGGACTGCAAGAAGGCCATCGACACAGTTTCTAACAAGCGACTAGTGCAGAAACTGGAGGATCAGGCGCGTATAACAGGAAGGCACTGCAATGGATCAGAGAATATGTGACAGGGAGGCAACAACGAGTCATGTTACGGGATGAGGTATCACAGTGGGCACCTGTGACGAGCGGGGTCCCACAGGGGTCGGTCCTAGGACCAGTGCTATTTCTGGTATATGTGAACGACATAAAGGAAGGGATAGACTCAGAAGTGTCCCTGTTCGCAGATGATGTGAAGTTAATGAAGAGAATTAAATCAGATGAGGACCAGGCAGGACTTCAAAGAGACCTGGACAGGCTGGACACGTGGTCCAGCAACTGGCTTCTTGAATTCAACCCTGCTAAATGCAAAGTCATGAAGATCGGAGAAGGGCAAAGAAGACCGCAGACAGAGTATAGACTAGGTGGCCAACGACAGCAAACCTCTCTCAATGAGAAAGATCTTGGGGTGACCATAACACCGAGCATGTCTCCGGAGGCACACATCAACCAGATAACTGCTGCAACATATGGGCTCCTGTCAAACCTAAAAATAGCATTCGATTCCTTAGTAAGGAATCGTTCAAGACACTGTACACTGTGTACATCAGGCCTATACTGCAGTATGCAGCACCAGTTTGGAACCCACACCTGGTCAAACACGTCAAGAATTTAGAGAAAGTGCAAAGGTTTGCAACAAAACTATTTCCGGAGCTCAGGGGTATGTCTTACGAAGAAAGGTTGAAGGAAATCGGACTGACGACAATGGAGAACAGGAGGGTCAGGGGAGACTTGATAACGACATACAAAATACCGAGTGGAATAGACAAGGTAGACAGAGACAGGTTGTTCCAGAGAGGGGACACAGAAACAAGGGGTCACAATTGGAAGCTGAAGACTCAGACGAGTCAGAGGGATGTTAGGAAGTATTTCTTCAGTCATAGAGTCGTCAGGAAGTGGAAATTGCCTAGCAAATGAGGTAGTGGAGTCAGGAACCATACATAGCTTTAAGAGGAGGTATGATAAAGCTCTGGAAGCAAAGAGAGGACCTAGTAGCGATGATTTTCTAGTTGTAGCTACAGTTAGAGTAAGAGGTAGATGGGACAAGAGGAAAATGGCAACAACAAGTAAGAAAGAGGTGAAAGTGTATGAACTAAGGGAGGAGGAAGTTCGGGTGAGATATATAAGCAATTATTGGCATAAAGGTGAGCTGGTGCAAGTATGAGTAGTGGGGGGGGGGGTTGAAGAGGGTTGGAATGGTTTTAAAAATGCAGTATTAGAATGTGGGGCAGAAGTTTGTGGTTGTAGCAGGGTGGGTGCAGGAGGAAAGAGGAGTGATTGGAGGAATGATGAAGTAAAGGGTGTGATAAAAGAGAAAAAGGTAGCTTGTGAGAGGTTTTTCAAAGAAGAAGTGTTATAAGAAGAGTAGAATATATGGAGAGTAAAAGAAAGGTGAAGAGAGTGGTTAGAGAGTGCAAAAGAAGAGCAGATGATAGAGTGGGAGAAACTGTCAAGAAATTTTAACGAAAATAAGAAAAAATTTCGGAGAGAGTTAAACAAGTTAAGAAAGCCTAGGGAACAAATGGATTTGTCAGTTAAAAACTGAGTAGGAGAGTTAGTTGATGGGGAGATGAAGGTATTAGGTAGATGGAGAGAATACTTTGAGGAGCTTTTAAATGTCGACGAAGAGAGGGAGGCGGTAATTTCATGCACTGGCCAGGGAGGTATACCATCTTTTAGGAGTGAAGAAGAGCTGGATGTAAGTATGGGGGAGGTACGTGAGGCATTATGTAGAATGAAAGGTGGTAAAGCAGCTGGAACTGAAGGGATCATGACATAAATGGTAAAAGCAGAGGGGGATACAGTGTTGGAGTGGTTGGTATTTTTTTTTTTTAATAAAAGTATGAAAAAGGGGAAGGTACCTAGGGATTGGCAGAGAGCATGCAAAGTCCCTTTATATAAAGGGAAGGGGGACAAAAAAGATTGTAAAAATTATAGAGGAATTAGTTTACTGAGAATACCAGGAAAAAATGTACGGTAAGGATAATATTGAAAGAATTAGAGGTAAGACAGAATATAGGATTGCTGATGAGCAAGGAGGTTTTAGAGTGGGTAGGGGATGTGTACATCAGGTGTTTACATTGAACCATATATGTGAACATTATTTAGATAAAGATAGGGAAGTTTTTATTGCGCTTATGGATTCAGAAAAGGGATATAATAGAGTGGATAGGGGAGCAATGTGGCAGATGTTGCAAGTATATGGAATAGGTGGTAACTTACTAAATGCTGTAAAGAGTATGCAGCACCAGTTTGGAACCCACACCTGGTCAAACACGTCAAGAAATTAGAGAAAGTGCAAAGGTTTGCAACAAGGCTAGTTCCGGAGCTCATGGGTATGTCCTACGAAATAAGGTTGAGGGAAATAAGGCTGATGACATTGGAGGACAGGAGGGTCAGGGGACACTTGATAACAACACACAAAATACTGATTGGAATAGATAAGGTAGACAGAGACAGGTTGTTTCAGAGAGCGGGCACAGAAACAAGGGGTCACCATTGGAAGCTGAAGACTCAGACGAGTCAGGGGGATGTTAGGAAGTTTTCTTCAGTCATAGAGTTGTCAGGAAGTGGAAATTGCCTAGCAAGTGATGTAGTGGAGGCAGGAACCATACATAGCTTTAAGAGGAGGTATGACGAAGCTCTGGAAGCATAGAGAGGACCTAGTAGCGATCAGTGAAGAGGCGGGGCCCGGAGCTGAGTCTCGACCCCTGCAACCACTATTAGGCGAGTACACACACACACACACACACACACACACACACACACACACACACAAACATACATACACATACACACACACACACACACATACACATACACACACACTCACACACACACTCACAAAACACACACACACACACACACACACACACACACACACACACACACACACACACACACATGCGCACACACACACACACACACACACACACACACACACACACACACACACACACGCGCGCGCGCGCACACACACACACACAGTAGGGACAGCGAGCGTGCGAGTTACGCCTTCCGTGCTCCGGGAATATAAGTGTTTTTGAGGGCTACCCAAGTGTTCTGCAAGGGTTGCTAAGTGGGTCAGGGTAGTGAACAATCCTAGAAGTGATTTTTAATCTGCCTGAGCCACATAAGTGTGGGGAGAGCCACAATTTTGTAAGTGATCTAGAAAATAAAAACGTTGTGGCGCAGAGTGGGCAGGCTAGTGTGGGTGGTAAGGCGACGTTGTCAAGTGTCACCCAAGAAAGATAATAAAGTGAAAAAATCGTGTGACCAGTGAGAGAAATACAGTGAATAGGGTACATTATTAACGAGAAGAAATTGAGGTTGATCTACGCCAGGACATCACATCGAGCTGGATCTACGCCAGGACGTCACATCGAGCTGGACAATCTACAGGCTGCTACAGCTGCACTACAAGTACTGTATCCACCTATGAGTGGTTGTTTGGGTGTGGGGTTCCAGGATCCAATTAACCGCCAAGCTGAATGTGAATGGTCTAACTCTCATAGCACGATAAAGAATAGGCACTCAAGTATTCAATAAGGAATAGCAATTGGTAATCCATTGAACAAGGCAATTAACTTACTATAAGCTAGGTGGCAGGTCAGGCATAGGCAACATTGTAAGTAGGTGAGCGTAAGTCCCAGGAGGGTGGGAGTCAGGTGACAAGAGGTAGTGGACAGAAGCGACCACTGAGAATCCACATTACACTCCAAGCACAAGCCACCTACTTTTCAGACACATAATAAACCGACACATAATTCGACACATAATTACACACACACACACACACACACACACACACACACACCACCTACCCCCCCTAACCATCCCTCTCTCACACACACACACACACACACACACACATACACACACACACATACACACACACACATACACACACACACATACACACACATACACACACATACACACACACACACACACACACACACACACACACACACACACACACACACACTGTAAGTACGTGCGGGTCAAGTCCCAGGAGGTTGGGGGTCAGGTCACAAGAAGTTGTGGGCAGCCAAGGACCACTGAGACTCTACATTACAATGCACAAGCCACCTACCTTTCAGTATATAATAAACCCACACATAATTTCACACAAAATTACACACACACACACACCCAGACACACTCGTTCACCCTCCCCCTCCCCACCCCTCCCCACTCCTCTCCCGCATAGCCACAGTTCCTTCACTACCTCCCCCCCCCACACTCTGACATACACAATACTAACCTAACATACAGAATTACATAGGTTTCCCACACTGAGGCAATCAGGATAAAACAAAAATGGGTTGCCAGAGAGCAACAAGAAAAACCAAGGGACAGGAGGAGGAAGCTGCAAAGGAAGATTGGGCAGCAGTGCTCATAAAAAGGGATCATGAATGGGAAAAGAAACTAGAAGAACTTAGCATGAGAATGGAAGAGAGGATAGATATGGAAAGCAGGAAGTGGGAGGTGCATGTTAAAGCAGCAGAGGCTAGGATACAGAGTTTAGAAGAGGAACTGAAAAATCTGAAACAGCCTAAAGAACTAAAGAACATTTTGGGATTGACAACAGAGACTGCTACCTCAGCCACAAATAAGGGGACAGTAGGGAAAGAAGGAGCACAACTGCATGGAGAGGCTCTATCAGAGGAGACTGTAGTAAATGAAAGAGCTAAGCTTTATGTGGAGGCCCTAACAGACAACTTCAGAGCCCAAGGAAAGCCGAGAAGGGAAAATGACAGGCCACTGAGCCCAAGTACATTAGCCAGTGAAACTGAAGAAAGGAAATTTGCAGTGGAGGAAACCAAATTAAATGAGGGGATACACAGGGATATGCAGTGGGAGAATGAAAGGGTGAGGTCAGTCTTTGTGTATGGGCTGCAGGAAGTTGAAGGGGAAACATATGAAGCAAGAAAACAAGGGAAAAAAAAGCAATTGAAAGCATCATGAAAGCAATAGGAGAAGACGACATGACCCAGCTGGAAAATTTTCGGAGAATAGGGAGGTTTGTAAAAAAAAGAACCTGGCCAGTGAAAGTGACCTTCAAGGCAGAAGCGACTCGGAACAGGATCCTGCAGGATAAAGCATGATTAAGGAACATGCCGGCATACAAGGAGATTGACTGGGAAAACCTGGAGCCCCATTGGGGTCCCGAAACATGGAGAGCCAAGATGATGGACGTGGTACTGGAAAACCTCATGCATCAACATGTTAGAGACACTACCAGAGAGAGAGGAGTGGATGAACCAGCAAGACTGGACCTTGTATTCACCTTGAGTAGTTCGGACATTGAGGGTATCATGTATGAAAGGCCCCTGGGAGCTAGTGATCATGTGGTTCTGTGCTTTGACTACATAGTTGAGCTCCAAGTGGAGAGAGTAGCAGCAATAGGCTGGGAAAAACCAAACTACAAAAGGGAAAACTACTCAGGCATGAAGAACTTCCTTCAAGACATTCAGTGGGAGAGGGAACTGACAGGAAAACCAGTACAAGAAATGATGGACTATGTGGCAACAAAATGCAAGGAGGCAGAGGAGAGGTTTATTCCCAAGGGAAACAGAAATAATGGGAAGAACAGAACGAGTCCTTGGTTCACCCAAAGGTGTAGGGAGGCAAAAACTAGGTGTACTAGTGAATGGAAAAGGTACAGAAGACAGAGAACTCAGGAAAATAAAGAGATTAGCCGAAAAGCCAGAAACGAATATGCACAGATAAGAAGGGAGGCTCAGAGAAAATATGAAAATGACATAGCATCAAAAGTAAAGACTGGCCTGAAGCTGTTGTACAGCCACATCAGGAGGAAAACAACAGTCAAGGACCAGGTAATCAGACTGAGGAAGGGTGATGGGTAATTCACAAGAAACGACCGAGAGGTATGTCGGGAGCTCAACACAAGATTTAAAGAGGTATTTACAGTGGAAACCAGTAGGACTCCAGGAAATCAGAATACGGGGGCACACGAGCAAGTGCTGGATGAAGTACATATAACCAAGGAGGAGGTGAAGAAGCTGCTATTCGAACTTGACACCTCAAAGGCGGTGGGATCAGACAATATCTCTCCGTGGGTCCTTAAAGAGGGAGCAGAGATATTATGTGAGCCATTAACAAAGATCTTCAACACATCATTTGGAACTGGGCAACTCCCTGAGGTATAGAAAATGGCAAATGTAGTCCCAATTTTTAAAAAGGGAGACAGACATGAGGCACTAAACTACAGACCTGTATCACTAACGTGTATAGTATGCAAGGTCATGGAGAAGATCATCAGGAGGAGAGTGGTGGAGCACCTGGAAAGAAACAAGTGTATAATTGACAACCAGCACGGTTTCAGGGAAGGAAAATCCTGTGTCACAAACCTACTAGAGTTTTATGACAAGGTGACAGAAGTAAGACAAGAGAGAGAGGGGTGGATCGACTGCATATTTTTGGACTGCAAGAAGGCCTTCGACACAGTTCCTCACAAGAGGTTACTGCAAAAGCTAGAGGATCAGACACACATAACAGGAAAGGCACTGCAATGAATCAGAGAATACCTGACAGGGTGGCAACAACGAGTCATGATACGCGACGAGGCGTCAGAGTGGGCGCCTGTGACAAGCGGGGTTCCCCAGGGGTCAGTCCTAGGGCCTGTGCTGTTCTTGGTATATGTGAACGACATAACGGAAGGGATAGACTCAGAAGTGTCCTTGTTTGCAGATGAAGGGAAGTTAATGAGAAGAATCAAATAGGATGAGGATCAGGCAGGACTACAAAGAGACCTGGACAGGCTACAAGCCTGGTCCAGCAACAGGCTCTTTGAATTTAACCCTGTCAAATGCAGTCATGAAGATTGGGGAAGGGCAAAGAAGACCGCAGGCACAATATAGTTTAGATGGCCAAAGACTGCAAACCTCACTCAAGGAAAAAGACCTGGGGGTGAGTATAACACCGAACATATCTCCTGAGGCGCACATCAATCAGATAACTGCTGCAGCATACGGGAGCCTGGCAAACCTACGGATAGCGTTCCGATACCTCAGTAAGGATTCGTTTAAGACTCTGTGTACCATTTACGTCAGGCCCATACTGGAGTATGCAGCACCAGTTTGGAACCCACACCTAGTCAAGCACGTCAAGAAATTAGAGAAAGTGCAAAGGTTTGCAACAAGACTAGTCCCAGATCTACGGGGATTGTCCTACGAAGAAAGGTTGAGGGAAATCGGCCTGACGACACTGGAGGACAGGAGGGTCAGGGGAGACATGATAACGACATATAAAATACTGCGCGGAATAGACAAGGTGGACAAAGACGGGATGTTCCAGAGAAGGGACACAGACACAAGAGGTCACATTTGGAAGTTGAAGACTCAGATGAATCAAAGGGATGTTAGGAAGTATTTCTTCAGTCATAGAGTTGTCAGGCAGTGGAATAGCCTAGAAAGTGACGTAGTGGAGGCGGGGACCATAAATAGTTTTAAGGCGAGGTATGATAGAGCTCATGGGACAGGGAGAGAGAGGACCTAGTAGCAATCAGCGAAGAGGCGGGGCCAGGAGTTGTGAATCGACCCCTGCAACCACAAATAGGTGAGTACACTCACACATACACATATACACACACATACACACACACACACACACACACACACACACACACACACACACACACACACACACACATACACACGCACACACACACAGCCTAGCAAGTGAAGTAGTGGAGGCAGGAACCATACATAGTTTTAAGAAG
Organism: Cherax quadricarinatus; assembly: GCF_038502225.1. Classification (NCBI taxonomy): domain Eukaryota; kingdom Metazoa; phylum Arthropoda; class Malacostraca; order Decapoda; family Parastacidae; genus Cherax; species Cherax quadricarinatus. The sequence goes on along the minus strand of NC_091361.1, from coordinate 2,079,026 downwards.
AGGTATGATACAGCTCAGGAAGCAGAGAGAGAGAGGACCTAGTAGCGAACAGTGACGAGGCGGTGCCAGGAGCTGAGTCTCGACCCCTGCAACCACAATTAGGTGAGCATAATTAGGTGAGTACATACTCTCTCACACAAACACATCGAAAGACAGGTCTGACCCGACGAAGTTGTATAGTCACATCAATAGGAAAACAAGAGTCTAGGACCAGGTAATCAGGCTGAGGAAAGGTGGGGAGTTCACAAGAAATGACCAAGATGTATGTGAGGAGCTCAACATGAGATTTAAGAAAGAGAGAAAGGTCTCTGGGTGGTCAGAACAGAGGCGGACACCAACAGGGGATATACCAACAAGTGTTGAATAAAATACACACAACCGGGGAGGAGGTATAGAAGCTGATAAGTGACCTGGATACTTCAAAAGCCGTGGGACAGGAAAACATCTCTCCGTGGTTCCTTAGAGAGGGAGCAGAGATGCTGTGTGTGCCACTAACCACAATTTTAAACACTTCCACTAAAACTGGGCAACTATCTGAGGTATGGAAGACAGCAAATGTAGTCCCAATTTTTAAGAAAGGAAACAAAAACGAGGCACTAAATTATAGACCAGTATCACTGATGTGCATAATATGCAAAGTCATCGAGAAGATTATCAGGATGAGAATGTTGGAGCACCTAGAACCGAACAAGCGTATAAACGACAACCAGCACGGATTCATGGAAGGCAAATCCTGTGTCACAAACCTACTGGAGTTTACTGACAAGGTAACAGAAGTAAGCCAAGAAAGAGAGGTGTAGGTAGATTACATTTTCTTGGACTACAAGAAGGCCTTCAACTCAGTTCCTCAGAAGAGATTAGTGCAAAAGCTAGAGGATCAAACACATATGACAAGAAGGGCAATGCAATGCATCAGAGAATACCTGACAGAACTAAAGCAGACAAAATAAATGCAATAGTAATTATGAAAGAAAATGATTACCAAGAAAAAATGAATAATCTCTTAGATGATACTGAAACCTATTCTAAACTTAGGAAAAATCCCCTAGAAACCGTTAACAGCAATTTCAATAAAACAATAAAACTTCTACTGAAAGGCAAAGATTAATTAGTCAAACAATTTACTTCCACTAATCCATCTTTACCTTACATGTATGGACTAATAAAAACACACAAACCAGGGAATCCAGTCAGACCAATTATTAGCTCCATAGGATCAGTTTCATATAAATTATCCAAATGGCTTGTTGATATTTTGAGCCCTATTGTTGGCAAAATTTCTAACTTTAATGTTAAAAACAACATAGACTTGGTTGATAAATTAAGCTCCTTGACTGACTTAAATGATTTTAACATGGTTAGTTTTGATGTTACTTCCTTGTTTACGAAAGTTCCTGTTGATGATTTATTAAGTTTCTTATCTGAAGAACTCGTTAAGTATGATTTACCATTGCCAGTTCCTACTATCATTAAACTTATTAAACTTTGCATTGTTGATGCAAAATTTGTATTTAATGATAAGTTTTACACTCAGAAGTTTGGTATGGCAATGGGAAATCCTCTTTCACCTGTTCTTAGTAACCTATACATGGAATTTTTTGAAACAAGGTTGCTTAACACAATCCTCCCTAATAGTGCTAAATGGTTCAGATATGTTGATGATATTTTGTGTCTTATGCCCAAAAATGTAGATATACACCATTTTCTTGGAAAATTAAATAGCTTAGCCCATTCTATAAACTTTACTGTTGAGTTTGAAGAAAATAACTCATTGCCTTTTCTAGATGTTTTAATTATTAAGGGTAATAATGAATTCAAATTTAAAATTTACAGAAAACCTACAAATAACTGTTCCTATGTCCACTATTATTCCTCGCATCAAGATAGAGTCAAACTGTCTGTTTTCTCATCAATGTTTTTGAGAGCTTTGCGAATTTGTAGTCCTGAGTTCATAGATGAGGAAATATCCAAAATTTATGAAATAGGTAATGATTTAAAATACCCAAAAAATGTAATTGATAAATCTTTTAAAGTTGCTAGAAACACTTTTTATAATCCAAAAAGGGGCAACCAGCCTTATTCAACTAAAAATATGTTGGTTCTCCCTTACCATGAAAACTTGGTTGATATGCCTTCTCTTCTTAAGACTTTTAATATTAAAGTTGTATTCAAAAATCTTGACACAGTAAAAAAACTTTTGATAAAGAATTCCCCCCAAAATGCTGATGGATGTGTCTATAAGATTCCTTGTAAAATTTGCGATAAAGTTTATTACGGTCAAACTGGTAAAAATCTCGAACTAAGATTAAAACAACATAAATATAGCATTAGAACTGGACAAGATTCCAATGCTCTATTTATTCATGCAAGAGATTTTAACCATCCAATTGATTTTCAAAAAGTTGAGAAAGTAGTATCAAGCAAGTCCATGGTCGACAGGAATATAATTGAATCTTGTTTCATAAAAAGCAGTTTTGACAATAATATGAATATTTCCTTTGGTTTATATAAATTAGATCCATTTATAATTAATAGAATTTGGGAAGAATTTAATAATACACTGGACAAATAATTTTTAAATTTTCTTGGGTAGAATAGCTTGGGGGTGAGTTGTGCAAAGGACCTATCCAAGTTGGCTCGCCGCGCGTCACGTGTTTAACCGTTGTGGGATCTGATAGTGAGGTGCTGGCCGGACCCCTTATATAGCTTCCTTGGATGCTTCACTTTCATAGTTCCTTGATAATGTGAGTAGTCACGAAAGCGCTTGGAATTTCTCTATTCTTTCAGAGTGGTTGTTTTGCATATATATATATATATATATATATATATATATATATATATATATATATATATATATATATATATATATATATATATATATATATATATATATATATATATATATATATGTCGTGCCGAATAAGCAGAATTTGCGATCTTGGCTTAAATAGCAACGCTCATCTTGCCATATAGGACATGTGAAAATTTGTGTATGCAATAATTTCGCCAAAATCATTCTGAACCTAACGAAAAAAATATATTTCACTGTGTTTGTTTAGTATTAAATTATTGTAAACAAATCTAAAATATATTTAGTTGGGTTAGGCTAAAATAAATTGTTCTTGTTATAATAAGGTTAGGTAAGTTTTCTAAGATTCTTTTGGTGCAAAATTATAAATCTTTAAACGTATAAGAGAAAATTTCAGAAAGGAATTAATTTTAAATGAGTTCTTGCTAATTGACCAGTTTTACATATTCGGCACGACATATATATATATATATATATATATATATATATATATATATATATATATATATATATATATATATATATATATATATATATATATATATATATATATATATATATATATATATATATATATATATATATATATATATATATATATAGAGGCAGTGCAGATGTTCTGTCTAAGGGCAATGTGTGGTGTAAATATTATGCAGAAAATTCGGAGTGTGGAAATTAGGAGAAGGTGTGGAGTTAATAAAAGTATTAGTCAGAGGGCTGAAGAGGGTTTGTTGAGGTGGTTTGGTCATTTAGAGAGAATGGATCAGAGTAGAATGACATGGAGAGCGTATAAATCTGGAGGGGAAGGAAGGCTGGGTAGGGGTCGTTCTTGAAAAGGTTGGAGGGAGGGGGTAAAGGAGGTTTTGTAGGCGAGGGGCTTGGACTTCCAGCAAGCGTGCGTGAGCGTGTTAAATATGAGTGAATGGAGACGAATGGTATTTGGGACCTGACGAGCTGTTGGAGTGTGAGAAGGCCAATATTTAGTGAAGTGATTCAGGGAAACCGGTTATTTTAATATAGTCGGACTAGAGTCCTGGATGTGGGAAGTGCAATTCCTGCACTATAAAGGAGGGGATCGGGATATTAGCAGTTCGGAGGGATATGTTGTGTATCTTTATAGGTATGTGCCTCTTAGCTGTTGTGTTCTGAGCACCTCTCCAAAAACAGTCATTATGAGTGAGTGAGGTGAAAGTGTTGAATGATGATAAAAGTATTATCTTTTTGGGGATTTTGTTTCTTTTTTGGGTCACCCTGCCTCGATGGGAGACAGCCGACTTGTTAAATATATATATATATATATGTATATATATATTTATATATATATATATATATATATATATATATATATATATATATATATATATATATACATACATATGTATATATATACATATGTGCAATAAGATCACAGTAAACAGGTGATTTCAGAATATGCAAAACAACCACTCTGAAAGAATAGAGAAATTCCAAGCGCTTTCGTGACTACTCACATTATCAAGGAACTATGAAAGTAAAGCATCCAAGGAAGCTATATAAGGGGTCTGGTCGGCACCTCACTATCAGATCCCACAACGGTTAAACACCTGACGCGCGCCGACCCAACTTGGATAGGTCCTTGGCACAACTCACCCCACAAACTATTCTACCCAAGAAATAAGAAATTTTAAAGATTATTTGTCCAGTGTATTATTAAATTCTTCCCAAATTCTATTAATTATAAATGGATCTAATTTATATAAACCAAAGGAAATATTCATATTATTGTCAAAACTGCTTTTTATGAAACAAGATTCAATTATATTCCTGTCGACCATGGACTTGCTTGATACTACTTTCTCAACTTTTTGAAAATCAATTGGATGGTTAAAATCTCTTACATGAATAAATAGAGCATTGGAATCTTGTCCAGTTCTAATGCTATATTTATGTTGTTTTAATCTTAGCTCGAGATTTTAACCAGTTTGGCCGTAATAAACTTTTTCGCAAATTTTACAAGGAATCTTATAGACTTGGTAGAATTACCGACAATATGTAAAGTAAAAGGACACAAGTGCAACTAATGTGACATTTATTGTGGCAACGTTTCGCTCTCCAGGAGCTTTATCAAGCCATTACAAACAATACATGAACACAGAGGGTATATAAAGGCTCAGAGTGAGGTGAATACTAGTGAGGTACCATTTCGATGTTCACTAGTGGTAGTAGTAGTAGTAGTAGTGGTAGTGACAAAAGCAAATTCGTACATGAGTAAAAGGAATTAAAAGCTATTACTTGGGTAACATAAAAATAGGTTGGACAAATATAAACTGGAATGAGGCAGGTTGTTTCAGTGTTCACTCTCTGTGCTTTGTGTAGTATAACAGGAGAGACTATGTGATGGCAGGGTTTACTGTTTTCAGGAGGATTCTTGCTAAGACTTCGGAGATGGTGAAGCTGCCGTTGTTTTGTTTAATTGTATTCGAAACAGCGATCAGTGCTGATTCAAGGCACTTGCGTGTGCGGAAATTAGTTTCTTTTATCACTAATTGGGCGTCTCTGAATTTCATAAGATGATTGGTGGAATTTCGGTGTTGTACACAGGCGTTGTTTAAGTTGTCGTTCCTACGTAGGTGAAACAGCAAGAAACCTCGACACCCGCCTCAATGAACACATATACGCATGTAGGAACGACAACTTAAACAACGCCTGTGTACAACACCGAAATTCCACCAATCATCTTATGAAATTCAGAGACGCCCAATTAGTGATAAAAGAAACTAATTTCCGCACACGCAAGTGCCTTGAATCAGCACTGATCGCTGTTTCGAATACAATTAAACAAAACAACGGCAGCTTCACCATCTCCGAAGTCTTAGCAAGAATCCTCCTGAAAACAGTAAACCCTGCCATCACATAGTCTCTCCTGTTATACTACACAAAGCACAGAGAGTGAACACTGAAACAACCTGCCTCATTCCAGTTTATATTTGTCCAACCTATTTTTATGTTACCCAAGTAATAGCTTTTATATCCTTTTACTCATGTACGAATTTGCTTTTGTCACTACCACTACTACTACTACTACTACTACTACTACTACTACTACTACTACTACTACCACTAGTGAACATCGAAATGGTACCTCACTAGTATTCACCTCACTCTGAGCCTTTATATACCCTCTGTGTCCATGTATTGTTTGTAATGGCTTGATAAAGCTCCTGGAGAGCGAAACGTTGCCACAATAAATGTCACATTAGTTGCACTTGTGTCCTTTTACTTTACAATCTTATAGACACATCCATCAGCATTTTGGGGGGAATTCTTTATCAAAAGTTTTTTTACTGTATCAAGATTTTTGAATACAACTTTAATATTAAAAGTCTTAAGAAGAGAAGGCATATCAACCCTTCAATGCCTTCTCTTCTTACGACTTTTAATATTAAAGTTGAATTCAAAAATCTTGATACAGTAAAAAAACTTTTGATAAAGAATTCCCCCCAAAATGCTGATGGATGTGTTTATAAGATTCATTGTAAAATTTGCGATAAAGTTTATTACGGTCAAACTGGTAAAAATCTCGAACTAAGATTAAAACAACATAAATATAGCATTAGAACTGGACAAGATTCCAATGCTCCATTTATTCATGTAAGATATTTTAACCATCCAATTGATTTTCAAAAAGTTGAGAAAGTAGTATCAAGCAAGTCCATGGTCGACAGGAATATAATTGAATCTTGTTTCATAAAAAGCAGTTTTGACAATAATATGAATGAATTAGACACATGTACAACTCTTGGGTATCTTTATTGAGGAAACGTTTCGCCACACAGTGGCTTCATCAGTCCATACAAAGGAGAATCTTGAAGAACAGGAGGAGAATGAGGTAATCAGTCCCTCAACCTTGAGTCGATGTGGTCAGTCCATCAATCTTGAATAGAATACGGCATACGTGCTGAGAAGAAGTTTATAAACCGTTGGCAGGAGAGGTGAAGCAGTCATAGGTCGTGTAACATTTGTTCAATGTTGAAGTAGGTCGTGCCCAAGAATTAGGCAAGCGAAGAATTCCCAAGTATTAAGATCCCAAGAATTGCAGTGTCTGACAGGTTTGTAGATGAATGGTTCAGAGAACCGACATGTTGATAAATTAGACACATGTACAACTCTTGGGTATTTTTATTGAGGAAACGTTTCGATACACAGTGGATTGATGGACTGACCACATCGACTCAAGGTTGAGGGACTGATTACCTCATTCTCCTCCTGTTCATCAAGATTCTCCTTTGTATGGACTGATGAAGCCACTGTGTGGCGAAACGTTTCCTCAATAAAGATACCCAAGAGTTGTACATGTGTCTAATTTATCAACATGTCGGTTCTCTGAACCATTCATCTACAAACCTGTCAGACACTGCAACTTCTTGGGATCTTAATACTTGGGAATTCTTCGCTTGCCTAATTCTTGGGCACGACCTACTTCAACATTGAACAAATGTTACACGACCTATGACTGCTGCACCTCTCCTGCCAACGGTTTATAAGCTCCTTCTCAGCACGTATGCCGTATTCTATTCAAGATTGATGGACTGACCACATCGACTCAAGGTTGAGGGACTGATTACCTCATTCTCCTCCTGTTCTTTAAGATTCTCCTTTGTATGGACTGATGAAGCCACTGTGTGGCGAAACGTTTCCTCAATAAAGATACCCAAGAGTTGTACATGTGTCTAATTTATCAACATGTCGGTTCTCTGAACCATTCATCTACAAATAATATGAATATTTCCTTTGGTTTATATAAATTAGATCCATTTATAATTAATAGAATTTGGGAAGAATTTAATAATACACTGGACAAATAATCTTTAAAATTTCTTATTTCTTGGGTAGAATAGTTTGTGGGGTGAGTTGTGCCAAGGACCTATCCAAGTTGGGTCGGCGCGCGTCAGGTGTTTAACCGTTGTGGGATCTGATAGTGAGGTGCCGGCCAGACCCCTTATATAGCTTCCTTGGATGCTTTACTTTCATAGTTCCTTGATAATGTGAGTAGTCACGAAAGCGCTTGGAATTTCTCTATTCTTTCAGAGTGGTTGTTTTGCATACATATGTATATATATATATATATATATATATATATATATATATATATATATATATATATATATATATATATATATATATATATATATATATATGTATATATATATATATATATATATATATATATATATATATATATATATATATATATATATATATATATATATATATATATATATATACCTTTGGTACACAGCACAGCTCTTGACGCACTGAGAGATATGAAAGTACTTGAGCTAAAGATTTCCACCCCTATGACATGTCTTGCATTGTTATATACATACACACACACACACACACACACACACACACACACACACACACACACACACACACACACACACATATATATATATATATATATATATATATATATATATATATACATATATATATATATACATATATATATATATATATATATTTATATATATATATATATATATATATATATATATATATATATATATATATATATATATATATATACATATATTTATTTATATTATAAATATGTAAATGGGAATAAGTAGAGTTAGAGCTAAAGAAGAAGTAGCAATAATGTTGAAGGATAAGCTATGGCAGGAAAAGAGGGAGTATAAATGTATTAATTCGAGGATTATGTGGAGCACAATAAAGGTTGGATGTGAAAAATGGGTTATAGTTAGCATATATGCACTTGGAGAAGAGAGAAGCGTAGAGGAGAGAGAGAGATTTTGGGAAATGTTGAGTGAATATGTGGGGAGTTTTGAACCAAGTGTGAGAGTACTTGTGGTTGGGGATTTCAATGCTAAAGTGGGTAAAAATGTTGTGGAGGGAGTAGTAGGTAAATTTGGGGTGCCAGGGATAAATGAAAATGGGGAGCCTTTAATTGAGCTATGGGTAGAAAGAGGTTTAGAAATCAGTGATTCATATTTTATAAAAAGAGAATAAATAAATATACAAGGTATGATGTATCACGTAATGATAGTAGTTTGTTAGATTATGTATTGGTGGATGAAAGGTTGATGGGTAGGCTTCAGGATGTTCACGATTATAGAGGGGCAACTGATATATCGGATCATTATCTAGTTGTAGCTACAGTTAGAGTAAGAGGTAGATGGAACAAGAGGAAAATGGCAACAACAAATAAGTGTATGAACTAAGGGAGGAGGAAGTTCGGGTGCAATATAAGCAACTATTGGCATGAAGGTGAGCTTGTGCAAGTAAGAATAGTGGGGAGAGGGAGTTGAAGAGGGTTGGAATAGTTCTAAAAATGCAGTATTAGAATGTGGGGTAGAAATTCGTGGTTGTAGGAGGGTTGGTGCAGGAGGAAAGAGGAGTGATTGGTGGAATGATGAAGTAAAGGGTGTGATAAAAGAGAAAAAGGTAGCTTATGAGAGGTTTTTACAAAGCAGAAGTGTTATAAGAAGTGTAGAATATATGGAGAGTAAAAAAAAAGGTAAAGAGAGTGGTTAGAGATTGCAAAAGGAGAGCAGATGATAAAGTGGGAGAGGCACTGTCAAGAAATTTTAATGAAAATAAGAAAAAAAAATGAAGAAAGTTAAACAAGTTAAGAAAGCCTAGGGAACAAATAAGAACATAAGAACATAAGAAAGACGGAACATTGTCTACTGACCCATGCTGAGCAAATGGATTTATCAGTTAAAATCTGAGTAGGAGAGTTAGTTGATGGGGAGATGGAAGTATTGAGTAGATGGCTAGAATACTTTGAGGAACTTTTAAATGTCGATGAAGAGAGTGAGGCGGTAATTTCATACGCTGGCCAGGGAGGTATACATCTTTTTGGAGTGAAGAAGAGCAGGATGTAAGTGTGGGGGAGGTGTGTGAGGCATTATGTCGAATGAAAGGGGGTAAAGCAGCTGTAACTAACGGGATCATGACAGAAATGTTAAAAGCATAGGGGGATACAGTGTTCGAGCGGTTGGTATTTTTTTTTAATAAAAGTATGAAAGAGGGGAAGGTACCTAGGGATTGGCAGAGAGCATGTATAGTCCCTTTATATAAAGGGAAAGGGGACAAAAGATATTGTAAAAATTGTAGAGGAATTAGTTTACTGAGTATACCATGAAAAGTGTACGGTAAGGATATTATTGAAAGAATTAGAAGTAAGACAGAACATAGAATTGCTGATGAGCAAGGAGGTTTTAGAGTGGGTAGAGGATGTTTAGATCAGGTGTTTACATTGAAGCATATATGTGAACAGTATTTAGATAAAGGTAGGGAAGTTTTTATTGCATTTATGGATTTAGAAAAGGCATACGATTGAGTGGATAGGGGAGCAATGTGGGAGATGTTGCAAGTATATGGAACAGGTGGTAAGTTATTAAATGTTGTAAAGAGTTTTTATGAGGACAGAGAGGCTCAGGTTAGGGTGTGTAGAAAAGAGGGAGACTACTTCCCGATAAAAGTAGGTCTTAGACACAGATGTGTAATGTCACCATGGTTGTTTATTATATTTATAGATGGGGTTGTAAAAGAAGTAAATGATAGAGTGTTCGGGAGAGGGGTGAGATTAAATTATTGTACTTATGGGTGATTCTTAGGGAAAATTGCAGAGGTTAGTGGACGAATTTGAGAGTGTGTGTGTAAAGGTAGAAAGTTGAAAGTGAACATAGAAAAGAGTAAGGTGATGAGGGTATCAAATGATTTGGATAAAGAGAAATTAAATATCAAATTGGGGAGGAGAAGTATGGAAGAAGTGAATGTTTTCATATATTTGGGAGTTGACATATCAGCGGATGGATTTATGAAGGATGAGGTTAATCGAGGAACTGATGAGGGAGAAAAGGTGAGTTGAGTATTGAGGTATATGTGGAGACAAAGAACGTTATCTATGGAGGCAAAGAATGAAATGTATGAGAGTATAGTGGTACCAACACTATTATATGGGTGTGAAGCTTGGGTTGTAAATGCTGCAGCGAGGAAGCGGCTGGAGACAGTGGAGATGTTCTGTCTAAGGGCAATGTTTGGTGTAAATATTATGCAGAAAATTCGGAGTGTGGAAATTAGGAGAAGGTGTGGAGTTAAAAAAAGTTTTACTCAGAGGGCTGAAGAGGGGTTGTTGAGGTGGTTTGGTCATTAAGAGAGAATGGATCAAAGTAGAATGACATGGAGAGCGTTTAAATCTATAGGGGAAGGAAGTGGGGTAGAGGTCGTCCTGGAAAGGGTTGGAAAGAGGGGGGCATAGTAGGTTTTCTGGGCGAAGGGCTTGGACTTCCAGCAAGCGGGCATGAACATGTTAGATAAAAGTAAATTGAGACGAATGTATTTGGGACCTGACGAACTGTACGAGTGTGAGCAGGGTAATATTTAGTGAAGGGATTCAGGGAAACCGGTTATTTTATATAACCGGACTTGAGTCCTGAAAATGGGAATTACAATGCCTGCACTTTAAAGGAGGGGTTTGCGAAATTGGTAGTTTGGAGGGATATGTTGTGTATCTTCATATGTATATACTTCTAATCTGTACTATTCTGAGCACCTCTCCAAAAGCAGTGATTATGTATGAGTAAGGTGAAAGCGTTGAAATATATATATATATATATATGTATATATATATATGTATATATATATATATTATATATATATATATATATATATTATTATTATTATTTTTTTTTTTCTTTTATTATCACACTGGCCGATTCCCACCAAGGCAGGGTGGCCCGAAAAAGAAAAACTTTCACCATCATTCACTCCATCACTGTCTTGCCAGAAGGGTGCTTTACACTACAGTTTTTAAACTGCAACATTAACACCCCTCCTTCAGAGTGCAGGCACTGTACTTCCCATCTCCAGGACTCAAGTCCGGCCTGCCGGTTTCCCTGAATCCCTTCATAAATGTTACTTTGCTCACACTCCAACAGCACGTCAAGTATTAAAAACCATTTGTCTCCATTCACTCCTATCAAACACGCTCACGCATGCCTGCTGGAAGTCCAAGCCCCTCGCACACAAAACCTCCTTTACCCCCTCCCTCCAACCCTTCCTAGGCCGACCCCTACCCCGCCTTCCTTCCACTACAGACTGATACACTCTTGAAGTTATTCTGTTTCGCTCCATTCTCTCTACATGTCCGAACCACCTCAACAACCCTTCCTCAGCCCTCTGGACAACAGTTTTGGTAATCCCGCACCTCCTCCTAACTTCCAAACTACGAATTCTCTGCATTATATTCACACCACACATTGCCCTCAGACATGACATCTCCACTGCCTCCAGCCTTCTCCTCGCTGCAACATTCATCACCCATGCTTCACACCCATATAAGAGCGTTGGTAAAACTATACTCTCATACATTCCCCTCTTTGCCTCCAAGGACAAAGTTCTCTGTCTCCACAGACTCCTAAGTGCACCACTCACTCTTTTTCCCTCATCAATTCTATGATTCACCTCATCTTTCATAGACCCATCCGCTGACACGTCCACTCCCAAATATCTGAATACGTTCACCTCCTCCATACTCTCTCCCTCCAATCTGATATTCAATCTTTCATCACCTAATCTTTTTGTTATCCTCATAACCTTACTCTTTCCTGTATTCACCTTTAATTTTCTTCTTTTGCACACCCTACCAAATTCATCCACCAATCTCTGCAGCTTCTCTTCAGAATCTCCCAAGAGCACAGTGTCATCAGCAAAGAGCAGCTGTGACAACTCCCACCCTGTGTGTGATTCTTTATCTTTTAACTCCACGCCTCTTGCCAAGACCCTCGCATTTACTTCTCTTACAACCCCATCTATAAATATATTAAACAACCACGGTGACATCACACATCCTTGTCTAAGGCCTACTTTTACTGGGAAAAAATTTCCCTCTTTTCTACATACTCTAACTTGAGCCTCACTATCCTCGTAAAAACTCTTCACTGCTTTCAGTAACCTACCTCCTACACCATACACTTGCAACATCTGCCACATTGCCCCCCTATCCACCCTGTCATACGCCTTTTCCAAATCCATAAATGCCACAAAGACCTCTTTAGCCTTATCTAAATACTGTTCACTTATATGTTTCACTGTAAACACCTGGTCCACACACCCCCTACCTTTCCTAAAGCCTCCTTGTTCATCTGCTATCCTATTCTCCGTCTTACTCTTAATTCTTTCAATTATAACTCTACCATACACTTTACCAGGTACACTCAACAGACTTATCCCCCTATAATTTTTGCACTCTCTTTTATCCCCTTTGCCTTTATACAAAGGAACTATGCATGCTCTCTGCCAATCCCTAGGTACCTTACCCTCTTCCATACATTTATTAAATAATTGCACCAACCACTCCAAAACTATATCCCCACCTGCTTTTAACATTTCTATCTTTATCCCATCAATCCCGGCTGCCTTACCCCCTTTCATTTTACCTACTGCCTCACGAACTTCCCCCACACTCACAACTGGCTCTTCCTCACTCCTACAAGATGTTATTCCTCCTTGCCCTATACACGAAATCACAGCTTCCCTATCTTCATCAACATTTAACAATTCCTCAAAATATTCCCTCCATCTTCCCAATACCTCTAACTCTCCATTTAATAACTCTCCTCTCCTATTTTTAACTGACAAATCCATTTGTTCTCTAGGCTTCCTTAACTTGTTAATCTCACTCCAAAACTTTTTCTTATTTTCAACAAAATTTGTTGATAACAGCTCACCCACTCTCTCATTTGCTCTCTTTTTACATTGCTTCACCACTCTCTTAACCTCTCTCTTTTTCTCCATATACTCTTCCCTCCTTGCATCACTTCTACTTTGTAAAAACTTCTCATATGCTAACTTTTTCTCCCTTACTACTCTCTTTACATCATCATTCCACCAATCGCTCCTCTTCCCTCCTGCACCCACTTTCCTGTAACCACAAACTTCTGCTGAACACTCTAACACTACATTTTTAAACCTACCCCATTCCTCTTCGACCCCATTGCCTATGCTCTCATTAGCCCATCTATCCTCCAATAGCTGTTTATATCTTACCCTAACTGCCTCCTCTTTTAGTTTATAAACCTTCACCTCTCTCTTCCCTGATGCTTCTATTCTCCTTGTATCCCATCTACCTTTTACTCTCAGTGTAGCTACAACTAGAAAGTGATCTGATATATCTGTGGCCCCTCGATAAACATGTACATCCTGAAGTCTACTCAACAGTCTTTTATCTACCAATACATAATCCAACAAACTACTGTCATTTCGCCCTACATCATATCGTGTATACTTATTTATCCTCTTTTTCTTAAAATATGTATTACCTATAACTAAACCCCTTTCTATACAAAGTTCAATCAAAGGGCTCCCATTATCATTTACACCTGGCACCCCAAACTTACCTACCACACCCTCTCTAAAAGTTTCTCCTACTTTAGCATTCAGGTCCCCTACCACAATTACTCTCTCACTTGGTTCAAAGGCTCCTATACATTCACTTAACATCTCCCAAAATCTCTCTCTCTCCTCTGCATTCCTCTCTTCTCCAGGTGCATACACGCTTATTATGACCCACTTCTCGCATCCAACCTTTACTTTAATCCACATAATTCTCGAATTTACACATTCATATTCTCTTTTCTCCTTCCATAACTGATCATTTAACATTACTGCTACCCCTTCCTTTGCTCTAACTCTCTCAGATACTCCAGATTTAATCCCATTTATTTCCCCCCACTGAAACTCTCCTACCCCCTTCAGCTTTGTTTCGCTTAGAGCCAGGACATCCAACTTCTTTTCATTCATAACATCAGCAATCATCTGTTTCTTGTCATCCGCACTACATCCACGCACATTTAAACAACCCAGTTTTATAAAGTTTTTCTTCTTCTCTTTTTTAGTAAATGTATACAGGAGAAGGGGTTACTAGCCCATTGCTCCCGGCATTTTAGTCGCCTCATACGACACGCATGGCTTACGGAGGAAAGATTCTTTTCCACTTCCCCATGGACAATAGAAGAAATAAAAAAGAACAAGAGCTATTTAGAATAAGGAGAAAAACCTAGATGTATGTATATATATATATGCATGTGCGTGTCTGTGAAGTGTGACCAAAGTGTAAGTAGGAGTAGCAAGATATCCCTGTTATCTAGCGTGTTTATGAGACAGAAAAAGAAAACCAGCAATCCTACCATCATGCAAAACAGTTACAGGTTTTTGTTTCACAGTCATCTGGCAGGACGGTAGTACTTCCCTGGGTGGTTGCTGTCTACCAACCTACTACCTATATATATATATATATATATATATATATATATATATATATATATATATATATATATATATATATATATATATATATATATATATATAAATCTAAAATATGTTTAGTTGGGTTAGGCTAAAATAAATTGCTCTTGATATAATAAGGTTAGGTAAGTTTTCTAAGTTCCTTTTGGTGCAAAATTATAAATTTTTACATCAATATTAATGAAAAAAATATATCTTTAAACGTATAAGAGAAAATTTTAGAAAGGACTTAATTTTAAATGAGTTCTTGCTAATTGACCAGTTTTACATATTCGGCACGACATATATATATATATATATATATATATATATATATATATATATATATATATATATATATATATAT
This sequence comes from Cherax quadricarinatus, assembly GCF_038502225.1. NCBI lineage: Eukaryota > Metazoa > Arthropoda > Malacostraca > Decapoda > Parastacidae > Cherax > Cherax quadricarinatus. The sequence continues at coordinate 2,063,553 of NC_091361.1, read as the reverse complement.
ATATATATATATATATTAAAATAAATTTTTCTTGTTATAATAAGGTTAGGTAAGCTTTCTAAGATTCTCTTTGAGCAAAATTAAAAATTATTACATTAACGTTAGTGAAAAAAATATATCTTTAAACGTATAAGAGAAAATTTCAGAAAGGACTTAATTTTAAATGAGTTCTTGCTAATTGACCAGTTTTACATATTCGGCACGACATATTTATATATATATATATATATATATATATATATATATATATATATATATATATATATATATATATATATATAAATATATGTGTATATATATATGTACTTATAAATATATATATATATATATATATATATATATATATATATATATATATATATATATATATATATATATATATAAATATATGTGTATATATATATGTACTTATAAATATATATATATATATATATATATATATATATATATATATATATATATATATATATATATAAATATATATATATAATATATATATATACATATATTATATATATATATATATATATATATATATATATATATATATATATGTATATATATATATATATATATATACATATATATGTATGTATATATATATTTAGATACATATATATATATATGTATATATATATATATATATATATATATATATATATATATATATATATATATATATATATATATATATATGTATACATATATATATATATATATATATATATATATATATATATATATATATATATATATATGTGTATATATATATGTACTTACAAATATAAATATATATATATATATATATATATATATATATATATATATATATATATATATATATATATATATAAATATATATATATATATATATATATATATATATATAATATATATATATACATATATATATATATATATATATATATATATATATATATATATATATATATATATATATATATATATATATATATATATATATATGATGGGTGGAAACGTGAGTGGTAACTATGTCACCTTCACAATTGCCAGACTCACCTCATTGGCTGAACCTAGATACTGATCTGACGTTGGAGCCCCATTGTCAGACCCTTAGCACCCGGTTCGCTAGTTGGGGAGATAGCCTTTTAATGAGGGTGTGTACATGCACCGAATAAAGGTTACATACTCTTTGCATGCCACAAAATGGAATCATGTGAATGGAGCACCATGTATCACTAACTTGTGAAGAACAGTGTGTCCTCGTGAATGGTGCAACACTTTCTCTGGTTGACGTGGAAGACCATTCATTCTGAGAAGAGTGTAATGTGTTCCGGTGAGTGAGGTACAATGTGTCTTGGTGATCCAAAGGTAATGTACTTGGTGGTTGGCAGACTCTTTCTATTGATTAGCCATGGATCACGTATCCTAGGCGGTGGGGGACCTCGTATCTTGATGAGTAAGAGACAATGAATCATATATTGCAATTAATTTTGTATCCTTAGGGCTGGTCAATTTTGTTTAGGAAGGTGATGGAAGAAGAGATCAGTAGTAAACTATATTACTCTGGTGTTGATGGTGATCTTGACTTGTTTGTCAACAACACTGGTTTGGTAACAGAGTTGTGGATGAGTGGAACAAACTCCCGAGTACAGTTATTGAGGCTAAAACGTTGTGTAGTTTTAAAATTTAGGTTAGATAAATACATGAGTGAGTGTGTCCATAAATAACAAAAAAGGCACAATACCGTGACTGGAACGATACACAAATAACCCGCACATAAAAGAGAGAAGCTTACGACGACGTTTCGGTACGACTTGGACCATTGACAAAGTCACAGTGTGACTTTCTCAATGGTCCAAGTCGTACCGAAACGTCGCAGTAAGCTTCTCTCTTCTATGTGCGGGTTATTTGTGTATGAGTGAGTGTGGGTGGGTGTGAGTTGGACCTGACTAGCTTGTGCTGCTGTGTCTGGTGCCGTGCTCCATCCTTGAGTGGAGGTGACCAGACTGGGTGGGTCACTGGGCTAATCCGGGGGGGAGGGAGAGACATGGACCTGCTCCGCATGGGTCAGTAGGCCTGTTGCAGTGTTCCTTCTTTCTTATGTTCTTAATAAAAAATGTTTTGTAGAAGAAACTAGCTTTTTTGGTTCTGATTTTTTTTTTTTGACCAAAGGCTTACATGAATTCCATTACTCAAGGAAATTTATATCATTTGAAGGCAGTTTATAAGGAACCTCTTATATAATTAATTTCATAAAAACTAAAGGGCTGAAACTCTTTTTTTTTTTTTTAGTTTTATTTATAAGACACTGATCACCAACACATTAATGCATAAAATGTAAATTAATATTTTAAAATGTACTTTTTAGTTTTCGTTATTTAACCTCTTGGATATATTTTTCTGGAGACTGACCTGTACTGCAGCCATGCGCACCCAGTCTGCTGGTCCTACCACCAGGACAGCCATTAAGTATCGTGGGAGAGGTTCCCTCCCGAATAAGAATGTCCAGTCTATCCTTGACCACAGAGCTGAACGTTTATGATAATTGAAGGTGTCCTTATTAATGGAACGAGTATCAAGGACGTTTGTACCGACACTTGGGGACACATAGTGTTGATCCAGATGCAACTCACTGGTCACACCCTGTGTCCACGCTCCTCTCACGACGTCATAAGTGTCTGTATATATGAGAAAAATTTATCAAAATTGTTGACTGCATGTACTGATCTTTAATACTTTGTTATAAAAAGACTTACTTAGTTATATATATAATATATATATATATATATATATATATATATATATATATATATATATATATATATATATATATATATATATATATATATATATATATATATATATTATATATATATATATGTATATATGTCGTGCCGAATATGTAAAACTGGTCAGTTAGCAAGAACTCATTTAAAATTAATTCCTTTCTGAAATTTTCTCTTATACGTTTCAAGATATATTTTTTCATTAATGTCGATGTAAAAAATTATAATTTTGCACCAAAAGAAACTTAGAAAACTTACCTAACCTTATTATAACAAGAACAATTTATTTTAGCCTAACCCAACTAAATATATTTTAGATTTGTGTACAATAATTTAATACTAAACAAACACAATGAAATATATTTTTTTCGTTAGGTTCAGAATGATTTTGGCGAAATTATTGCATACACAAATTTTCACAAGTCCTATATGGCAAGATGAACGTTGCTATTTAAGCCAAGATCGCAATTTCTGCCTATTCGGCACGATATATATATATATATATATATATATATATATATATATATATATATATATATATATATATATATATATATATATATATATATATATATATATATTTGTTTTTGAACTTACCAAAATCAGCTGGAGCAAGAATCACTAAGTTGATGATGCCAAGTGACAATGTAGTTTCAGTAATAAGATGCATCATTACTGAGTTTGTAACTATTACCGGTAGCACCTTCATCCTTCCTCTCAGGACAGATGTGTCACCAGAAATCCCTGTCAAAGAATCCTTGCACAGGAAAACTTAAAAAAAAAAAAAACAGAGAATGTTCTTAAAGAAGTCGTTGAAAATTTACCATGAACACATAAACTTTCAGGTAAATTTCGTTCACTAAAACATGCATGGAACCCATGTTTATACTCATAATTATGAAGTAAATGTATGTTAAAACCATGATATAAGTAGATGTAGTTCAGATATTGTTGCGCCATCAGAGAAACATAGAGAGCATTTCCTTAAGACATCTTCTCCATAGAGACTCCAATGCCAGGAAAAAGATTAGAGAAGATATTTAAAAAAATTAATGCAGAGAAATATAAAAATATGAATATGTTTTACGCATGTATGTTTATGTATACCATGGTGTAGGTACAATGGTACGTTATGGTACGTTGTGCATATATCAGCGCACCACGCAGAAACAAACTGGTATATAAAGAGAAAGATCACAGTCAGCTGGACTTGATACTACTATTGGGAGGAACAAGATTCCCAGGCAGCGCTCTTATCCACTCAGCCGTCACAAATGATACGTAAGCTGGGCAGCCTGGTTCACAAGCCATGTTTCTTTCCCAGCCCGGGCACGTCAGTGCATCATCAGGAACTGTGCAATGTTGCAAAGGCAATAACAGGAGAAGTAGGGTAAATTTTCAGAGAGCATAGTGCTGAGGGACCCGCCAGTCTCACACTGTCTGGGAGATGCAAAATGGATGCCAACCACACACCGGGGACCTCCACACCCCATATGGGGTCGGGTGGGGTAGTCATCATAGTTTGCAGATTAGTCAGTAAGTCAGTAAGTTTATTCAGGTATACAGAATTACAGTTACATAGATTATCATACGTAACAGCATATGTGTAGAGAACCTAGGATAACCCCCCAAGAAAAACCAGTGACTTATTTCCATTGGAGAGGAAAATACTAGAAGATAGCTTTAATACCCAGCCTTCAAGCTTCTAATTGCCGGGAACAGGTCATGTGACGTAAACAGTTACATTACAATAGTGGATCATAACATACCTTCATTTAAAACCTTTTAACTAATGGAATAGTGGGAAAAAATCCCTCATTTGCCAACCAGTATCGCAGAACCTTCCCAAACATTCGGGAAATACTCTCAGTGTCAGTTAATATGAATTCTCCTATTCAGACTTCCTTTCTCATAATAACTAGGCTATTGTTAATTTTAATGCCATTTCTATCATTATTATCAACTATCATCCACTAATATCATTATTATTATCATCAATATAATATTACCAACAACCTGATTCATTAAACCACTACACTAGTTGCAATCACCATGTTGCAACCACCAATGTGTACCTTGTGGACCTTGTACCACTGTACCTAGATGGGTTAGGACCTCAATTGGTCACTCTACATTTCTTTTGGGGTATCCTAGGATGATTGCACATGTGCCCCCATACCTAAATGAACCCACATACCTACTTCCTTACTATAGATGTTATACCTCTCAGGTTACATGAAAACCGGTCGCATACGATACCTGAATGCAGCAGGAGCTGAATGAGTTATACCGACGGCAGACCTAACATATTAAATATCGACGTTCGTGACAAACTTAACGATGGGTGTGCCATGATGTCCAGTTTGCAGACTCTGGTCGAACATAACCGAAACATCACGAAACTCCCTTGCATAAGGAGCAATCCTGCGCTTTTGTATAACATTGTTGTTTAAAGCTGTGCACAATTGGCTCCACTAAACAACTATCGACTTTGTACAACATATAATTTGAGTTATACAAGGCATTCCTATAATGTTTCAAGATGTAACTGTTGGGTACAATTATCTGGGTGGCAACCCACCCAGGTGCATAATTACAAGAGCTAACATGGTTAAGGATCGCATTCAGTACCTGGCCTGTCCTGATTCAGTACTGGTGTTGAGATAATCTGGTTTCCAGAGGTTTGCCTGTCTGACCAATGAGTGAAAAGTGGGCAAAGGGTGCATGGGACATTGAAGACATCACCGACATTATTAGGTGGTGTGTTTTTAATCAATCTTTGTTTCACTGTCCCAGTTTTTTTGAAAGTTAAATTTATATTGAATTTCTTTAATGCCTCCTGCAGGCAGACCAAATTGTCATTGTATGGCAAGACCAATACATTTCTCCTGTTAGGCGTTTCCTTAGGGACAGTCCTGTAGAAAGTCTTCATAGCTGATAGCAGGGCCTTTCAACGATATCTCTAGGATATCTCAGTTTTACAGCTATGTTAAATATCTTGTTGATTTCATCGTCTAAATACTCAGGACTGCAGGTATGCAAAGCTCTCAGGAACATTGTAAGGAAAACACTCCTTTTAACCCTAGATTGGAATAATAATGAATGTATGATGATACATTGAAGGTCTTTCTGTAGACCTTAAATTTGAAACATCTGTCGATGTGATGGATTAAAACGTCTAGGAAGGGTAGAGTGTTATAAGAACTTATGAAGAACATAAGAAAAAAGGAACACAGCAGCATGCCTAGTGGCCCAAGCGAGGCAGGATCAGTTCCCCCACTGGCTTAAGCCAATGCCTTGACTTAGTCAGGTCAGTCACATTCACTTAAGGGAGGAGCACAGCATCTGACCCAGTAGCACAAGCTAATCAGGTCCAACTCACACCCACTCATGTATTTATCAAACCTATTTTTAAAACTACACAACGTCTTAGCTTCTACTACGATACTCGGGAGTTTGTTCTACTCATCCACAACTCTATTACCAATCCAGTGCTTTTCTATATCCTTCCTGAATCTGAATGTTTCAACTTAAAACCAATGGTACGAGTCCTGTGTATGCTAGATATTTTTAGCAAGTAATTTACATCCCCTATATTAATTCCTGTTTTCCATATATACACCTCAATCATATCCCCTAAATTCTACGCCTTTCTAGAGAGTGTAGATTTGTCATCCTCCTTTGTACGTTTTCCATTGCATTTATATCCATTCTGTAATACGGTGACCACAATTGTGCAGCATAATTAAATTGGGCCTAACCAAAGATATAAAGAGTTGAAGAACAGCCTGAGGAGTTCTATTATTTATACTTCGTGATATGAAGCCAAGGATTCTATTAGCTTTATTGCAAACATTATTGCACTGTTATCCTGGTTTCAGATTACTGCTAACCAGAACTCCTAAATCCTTTTCACAATCCGTAATATTAAAACTCACATTATTTAGTTTATATGTGGCATGGTTATTTTCCTGTCCAACATTTAGAACTTTGCATTTGTCTATATTAAACTGCATCTGCCACTTCTCCGACCACTGCGTCAGTCTTTTCAAATCATCCTGGAGTGCTCTAGTGTCCTCATTAGAATGAATTGGACGGCCTATTTTGGTGTCATCAGCAAATTTGCTTATATCACTATTTATTCCCTCATCTATTTCATTTATGTAAACTGTGAACAACAACTGGCCCAACACCGCATGTGACTTGCCCCCCCCGATCTGATTTCTCCCTATTTATGCAAACTCTCTGCTGCCTATTTGTCAACCGTGCCTCTACCCAGGAAAAAATTTCTCCTCCTATTACGTGTGCCGTTTCCTCAATAGCCTCTGATGTGGAACTCCACCGAAAGCCTTACTGAAGTTCAAATACACAATATCATATGCAATACCATGATCTACCTCCTCAAATACCTTAGTGAAGAAAGTTAGTAAACTCGGAAGAAAGGAACGCCCCTTTGTAAAACCGTACTGAGATTCATTAATCAATTTATGCCTTTCGAGATGGCTACGAATTGCTTCGGCAATTATTGAGTCCATAAATTTTCCAACTTTGGAGGTAAGGCTTATTAATCTATAATTCGAAGCTAAGGACCTGTCACCTGCCTTATAAATAGGTATTACATTTGCCATATTCTACTTGTCTGGCACTATGCCAGTTTGTGGTGATATTAAAGAGGTTAGCAAAAAGTATGCTAAGTTCCTCTTTACATTCCTTTAAAACCCTCGTTAACAATTCATCAGGACCTGGGAATTTGTTAGGTTTTAATTTCTCTATTTGTCTGTGGACCATGTCACTAGTTACCCCAATCGTGCATAGTTTATTATTGACCTGTTCTACATAATCTATTATTTCTTGAGTAAAAACTTAGAGGAAGTAGGTATTGAAAAGTTCACATATTTCCTTATCACTGTCGGTGATCTGACCTGAGTTACTTTTAAGTGGGCCAATCTTGTCCCTAATCTTACTTCTGTATGCCTGAAAGACCCTTTTGGGTTAGTCTTCGAATACTTTGCGACTTTAGCCTCATAATCCGTTTTAGCTTTTCTTATTCCTTTTTTCATATCTCTTTTTAATTGTATATATTGATTTATTAATTGCCCATCCCCTCTTTTTATGCGCCTATATATGCCTCTCTTTTGACCAATGATATGTTTTAATCTATTGTTTATCCGTTTGGGATTATTTTCGTTTGATCTAATTTCCCTTCTCAGGACAAAAGACGTTTGGGCAGTTAGCACTATACTCTGAAATACGTCATATTGGCACCCAACACCACGTACCTAACAATTTAGCTCACCCAGGTAATTTCTCAGTCCCATGAAGTCGGCCAAGTGAAAATCTGGAACAGAGACTTCATTGCAATTACCTGGGTGTTACGCAGTGAAATGCAGAAAAAAAATATTTTATATAACACAGTACCGGGATTGAACTGAAAGCAAACTTGTTTTATTCCTGTCAGTCAGGCAGTGGCCAGGACAGAAGCAGATGAGAGGTGTGGGCAGTACATGTAGGATGGCGGCTGGGTGAAGTCATGGGTTAGCGTTAGTGTGAGAAGGTGGTTTAGTGAGATTTTTTTTGAATGCTATAAGTAGTTTTATGTTTAAGTGCTCTCATGTTTATTTGTAAGGCCCTAGTATGCAAAGGCCTGTTTATGCATGAGTACTGTATGATGTTTTGCCTGCTGGTAATTAATCTACCAGACAGAAGTGAAGACTGGTGTGTGTATGTCATGGTGCCTCCCTGATGATTTATTTTGTTTAACTCATTAGTAGCAGTGTGCTAGTGAGCTAATGTGAACTGGAGTGTGGTGGGTTTTTGAAGTAGATTGTAAGTTGTATATAAGTTACTATTAATATAGATATAATATAGGTGAGTTTTTGTCCTTCCTTCCTAATGACAATTATTATTGTTTAATATACGTGTACATGCTGTCCCAAGGTTCGGTGTGTTTTAAGAGTAATTTTATAACCCCCAGACAGCAGTGTGAGCAGCCTTCAGGAGCCAGGAACATTTTATTAAAGTTACGACATTAAAGTCGTAACATGGTGGCCTGCAGTGAAGAATTGTGACGTTAAGAATGATAATTCACATTTGAAACCTGGAGAGTCTTTAAAGGAAGGATTATTTCCAGTAACTTTTTTCAGGAGTAATACAATAATTTTTCTGCTTGCTTTTTGTGTGCACATTTAGTGATTTATGGAGTTATTTAATAATAATAATTCTCTGTGCATATATTAATCATTTAATGTACGTATGTGCTTTGCTGAGTGATTTATTATTTTATATAAGTGATTTCTTCTGTAATAGGCAAGTGTTTTGTGCTTTTAATTTCTAAGATGTCTGTAAGCAGTAGAGATTGTAGTGGTGACAGGGGTCCTGGAGGAGATCCTGGATCAAACCCCACTGTTATTACTGAGAGTAATGAAGTAGACATATTAAGACTAAAAATTAGCTCTAATTAGGGAAGAAAACGCTCTGAGAATGATTGAACGTACTAAAATCCAGGAAGAGAAAGAGTTGGAATTTTTTAGGGCTAATGAGAGAGAGAAAGAAAGATAGTTCGCTGCTTCACAAAATGTAACAGGTAACAAGGTAGATATATTCAATTTGGAACATGCTATTAAGTTTGTCCCAAAATTTTTGTTAAAGGTCCTGATAACTTGTTCACATTGTTTGAAAAAATAGCAGTGGTTGCAGTAGGTGAGTAGATGGATTTCTGACCACCTGGTGGACTGAAGCCGTTGAGCTGGAGGAGGGAGGTATCAGATTCCCAAGAGTGTGTGTGTATGTGTTTTTAGTGATAGTCACATCAGTACATGCCTAGGTTTGGTATGCTATCATAAGGTGTGGGCGGTGATGCCTCACATGTGTGATGTTGGTGTATGGACTGTTGGACCAAAGGTAGAGGTACGGTGTTGGCGGTGAAGTCTCACCATTTTTGAGTCATAAATTGTGATCCTGTGTGTTTTGAGTGTTGTGTTTACTCCAGGACTCACCCGTTTTATTTTTTGGATCACTAAGTGGATTGACTCCAGGGTTCCTTGGAAGGACGGTGTAAGTGAAGGCCTGTGCCTTCACTTACACTGTCGGTATTATAATACCGACAAGATGAAATTAAGACACATGTGCAACATCTGGGTATCTTTATTGTAGACTGTCTTCAAGCTATGTCCTAGAATTTGTATTGATAAAGCCACTGGATGGTGAAACGTCTACAATAAAGATACCCAGATGTTGCAAGTGAAGGCCTGGACGACCCGCTTTTGAGGGGACAATGATGATGACTCCAGTGTGTTTTTCAAGGTCACAGTCCCACTGACTAATTTTATATGAGACTTACTACCCAGTTTTGAAGTCTAGTAATTTTCCTCTCCTGTGTTTTCCAATTTCTCCCAGTTGTGTGTTTTTCGTAGCCAGTTTTGCTTATTGTATATTGCTGTGAGACGCAGAGTTGATATTGTCTTTTCTTTGTTTTAACATGTACACTATTTTTTTGCACTGTTTCTAGAGACTATTTATATGTTTTTATAAAGTCCATGTTTATTTTGCAAGAAAAGTTGTGCGCTACTGATCACATCTGTTGTTTAAGAAAGAGAAGCTTTCTCAGTTTATCATAAGTATCATTGTATATATTTATTGCGTAATCTTTTTATATAATATGTACAGACGTATCTCAGTCAGCTCTTTAATTTCATGTCATGTATTGAAAATGCATCAACGTAGGTGTTTGGCCAACACACTGTTGTAATGGTGCATTTTCCTGTTTGTTTCATAGTAGAGCTATGTCGCATGACTGTGACTCTCTGGTGTAAAACCTGATCACTTTTACATTAAACGAGTTTCACACGACTGTAGATTAGCAGTGCTCATGTTTATTGTGTTTTTCTACGTACATGTAAATTGCATCATGACAGTTCTTGATGCAGGTTTATTTTTTTTTCACCACAACTAAGGTGAATTTCCCATTTTATTTTATTTTTTTTTTTTTTTGCCCTGACTAGATTCACCTGACAGGGTTCACCTATCTAGTGAGACCTTTGGTCTAGAGGACGGGATGTTATGCAGTGAAATGCAGAAAAAATATTTTATGTAACATACTACAGGGACTGAACTGAAAGTGAAAGTGTATTATGGAACCCAATTCTCCAGGGAAACTTGTGGCATTTTTTCCCCATGATCCCAAGATCTCTGATCCCACTGGGTCAAATTGATACTGTTGGCTTATGTCCCTGTACTTGCTGATCATGTACTCCTCCCTGTGGTAAGCAGCTCCTCCCTGTCGCTCCACACTGTGATGGATATTGGTGTCAGCCAGTGTGGGCACACAGGTATAGACCCATGCTAAGAGCTTTCCATTCTTCCAAGGATAGATGGTGATCCCGTTGCGGCGGTTTGCTGGGTTGTGGGTATTGTTGGTATATATCTATATATATATATATATATATATATATATATATATATATATATATATATATATATATATATATGTATATATATATATATATATATATACATATATATATATATATATATATATATATATATATATATATATATATATATATATATATATATATATATATATATATATATATATATATATATATATATATACATACATACATATATAATTATATATATATATATATATATATATATATATATATATATATATATATATATATATATATATATATATATATATATACATATACATGCCATATTATATGTGCCATATTATGTAATAAAATATTCCTATTGGTAAAAAGAAATAGTTTAAAAGATGGGGTGGTAGGGGAAGTGGAATATTCAAATGGCTTCAGGAAGAAATCCAAATATTCTTCCTTGAAGCCTTTTTATCCACTTCTCCGAGGCTATGGGTCCCACAATTTACACCAGAGGTGGACCCCACCTTACATATATATATATATATATATATATATATATATATATATATATATATATATATATATATATATATATATATACATATATATATATATATATATATATATATATATATATATATATATATATATATATGTAAGGTGGGGTCCACCTCTGGTGTAAATTGTGGGACCCATAGCCTCGGAGAAGTGGATAAAAAGGCTTCAAGGAAGAATATTTGGATTTCTTCCTGAAGCCATTTGAATATTCCACTTCCCCTACCACCCCAAAAGTCTAGAAAATATGGAGAACTTGCCCATCATTATATGTTTGTTCCCATAGGCTCAGAGACCCTTGGCTCATGGGGAAAGAGTGCATCTAATTTCCTTAAGGAGTTGGGAAAAAGACTCATCAGGGTAACTAGGGATCCCAGGGCAGCTAGTTTTCTGTTCCAGCGGCTCAGTGCGGCTGTTCAAAGGGGTAATGCATGCTGCATTTTGGGCACACGCCCCAGCTCTGAGGAGCTGGATGAGATTTTCGCCTTATAATCGGTGATACACACGTAACAACATGTACCGTATATGCCACCTTTATATCAACAATGTATCTCTTAAATCTTCTGTGCCATATTATGTAATAAAATATTCCTATTGGTAAAAAAAAAAAAAAAAAAAATAGTTCAAAAGATGGGGTGGTAGGGGAAGTGGAATATTCAAATGGCTTCAGGAAGAAATCCAAATATTCTTCCTTGAAGCCTTTTTATCCACTTCTCCGAGGCTATGGGTCCCACAATTTACACCAGAGGTGGACCCCATCCTATATCTAAAAAAAAAAAATATATATATGTATATATATAATATATATATGTATATATATAATATATATATATATATATATATATATATGCCGAATAGGCAGAACTTGCCATATTGGCTTAAATAGCAACGCTCATCTTGCCATATAGGACAAGCGAAAATTTGTGTATGCAATAATTTCGCCAAAATCATTCTGAACCTAACGAGAAAAATATGTATCACTGTGTTTGTTTAGTATTAAATTATTGTAAACAAATCTAAAATATATTTAGTTGGGTTAGGCTAAAATAAATTGTGATTGTTATAATAAGGTTAGTAAGTTTTCTAAGGTTCTTTTGGTGCAAAATTATTAATTTTTACATTAACATAAAATGTATCTTCAAACGTATAAGATAAAATTTAACAAAGGACTTAATTTCAAATGAGTTCTTGCTAATTGACCAGTTTTACCTATTCGGCATGACACACATACATTATATATATATATATATATATATATATATATATATATATATATATATATATATATATATATATATATATATATATATATATATATATATACATATGTGCAAAAACAACCACTCTGAAAGAATAGAGAAATTCCAAGCGCTTTCGTAACTACACACATTATCAAGGAACTATGAAAGTAAAACATCCAAGGAAGCTATATAAGGGGTCTGGCCAGCACCTCACTATCAGATCCCACAACGGTTAAACACCTGACGCGCGCCGACCCAACTTGGATAGGTCCTTTGCACAACTCACCCACAAACTATTCTACCCAAGAAAATTTAAAAATTATTATTTGTCCAGTGTATTAAATTCTTCCCAAATTCTATTAATTATAAATGGATCTAATTTATATAAACCAAAGGAAATATTCATATTATTGTCAAAACCGCTTTTTATGAAACAAGATTCAATTATATTCCTGTCGACCATGGACTTGCTTGATACTACTTTCTCAACTTTTTGAAAATCAATTGGATGGTTAAAATCTCATACATGAATAAATAGAGCATTGGAATCTTGTCCAGTTCTAATGCTATATTTATGTTGTTTTAATCTTAGTTCGAGATTTTTACCAGTTTGACCGTAATAAACTATCACAAATTTTACAAGGAATCTTATAGACACATCCATCAGCATTTTGGGGGGAATTCTTTATCAAAAGTTTTTTTTACTGTATCAAGATTTTTAAATACAACTTTAATATTAGAAGTCTTAAGAAGAGAAGGCATATCAACCAAGTTTTCATGGTAAGGGAGAACCAACATATTTTTAGTTGAATAAGGCTGGTTGTCCCTTTTCGGATTGTAAAAAGTATTTCTAGCAACTTCAAAAGATTTATCAATTAGATTTCTTGGGTATTTCAAATCATTACCTATTTCATAAATTTTGGATATTTCCTCATCTATGAACTCTTGACTACAAATTCGTATAGCTCTCAAAAACATTGATGAGAAAACAGACAGTTTAACTCTATCTTGATGGGAAGAATAATAGTGGACATAGGAACATTTATTTGTAGGTTTTCAGTAAATTTTAAATTTGAATTCTTTATTGCCCTTAATAATTAAAACATCTAGAAAAGGCAATGAGTTATTTTCTTCAAATTCAACAGTAAAGATTATAGGATGGGCTAAGCTATTTAATTTGCCAAGCAAATGGTGTATATCTACATTTTTGGGCATAAGACACAAAATATCATCAACATATCTAAACAATTTAGCTCTATTAGGGAGGATTGTGATAAGCAGCCTTGTTTCAAAAAATTCCATGTATAGGTTTCTAAGAACAGGTGAAAGAGGATTTCCCATTGACATACCAAACTTCTGAGTGTAAAACTTATCTTTAAATACAAATTTTGCATCAACAACACAAAGTTTAATAAGTTTAACGATAGTAGGAACTTGCAATGGTAAATCATAATTAAGGAGTTCTTCAGATAAGAAACTTAATAAATCATCAATAGGAACTTTCGTAAACAAGGAAGTAACATCAAAACTAACCATGTTAAAATCATTTAAGTCTGTCAAGGAGCTTAATTTATCAACTAAATCTATGTTGTTTTTAACATTAAAGGTAGAAATTTTGCCAACAATAGAGCTCAAAATATCAACAAGCCATTTGGATAATTTATATGAAACTGACCCTATGGAGCTAATAATTGGTCTGACTGGATTCCCTGGTTTGTGTGTTTTTATTAGTCCATACATGTAAGGTAAAGATGGATTAGTGGAAGTAAATTGTTTATTTAATTCATCTTTGCCTTTCAGAAGAAGTTTTATTGAAATTGCTGTTAACGGTTTCTAGGGGATATACATATATATATATATATATATATATATATATATATATATATATATATATATATATATATATATATATATATATATATATATATATATATATATATGTACATATATATATATATATATATATATATATATATATATATATATATATATATATATATATATATACATATATATATATATATATATATATATATATATATATATATATATATATATATATATATATATATATATATATATATACATATATATATATATATATATATATATATATATATATATATATATATATATATATATATATATATATATATATATATATATATATATATCTATATATATATATATATACATACATATATATATATATATATATATATATATATATATATTTAAATATATATATATACATATATATACATATATATAAATATATATATATATATATATATATATATATATATATATATATATATATATATATATATATATATATATATATTTTATATATATATATATATATATATATATATATATATATATATATATATATATATATATATATATATATATATATATATATATATATGTCGTGCCGAATATGTAAAACTGGTCAATTAGGAAGAACTCCTTTAAAATTAATTCCTTTCTAAAATTTTCTCTTATACGTTTAAAGATATATTTTTTTCATTAATGTTGATGTAAAAAATTATAATTTTGCACTAAAGGGAACTTAGAAAACTTACCTAACCTTATTATATCAAGCGCAATTTATTTTAGCCTAACCTAACTAAATATATTTTAGATTTGTTTACAGTAATTTAATACTAAACAAACACAGTGATACATATTTTTTTCGTTAGGTTCAGAATGATTTTGGCGAAATTATTACATACACAAATTTTCACTTGTCCTGTATTGCAAGATGAGCGTTGCTATTTAAGCCAAGATGGCAAGTTCTGCCTATTCAGCACGACATATATATATATATATATATATATATATATATATATATATATATATATATATATATATATATATATATATATATATACAAAACAACCACTCTGAAAGAATAGGGAAATTACAAGCGCTTTCGTGACTACTCACATTATCAAGGAACTATATATATATATATATATATATATATATATATACATATATACATATATATATATATATATATATATATATATATATATATATATATATATATATATATATATATATATATATATGTCGTGCCGAATAGGCAGAACTTGCGAGCTTGGCTTAAATAGCAACGCTCATCTTGCCATATAGGACAAGTGAAAATATGTGTATGCAATAATTTCGCCAAAATCATTCTGAACCTAACGAAAAAAAATTATTTCACTGTGTTTGTTTAGTATTAAATTTCTGTAAAGAAATCTAAAATATATTTAGTTGGGTTAGGCTAAAATAAATTGCGCTTCTTATAATAAGGTTAGGTAAGTTTTCTAATTTCGTTTTGGTACAAAATTATAAATTTTTACGTCAACATTAATGAAAAAAATATATCTTTAAACATATAAGAGAAAATTTCAGAAATGACTTAATTTTAAATGAGTTCTTGCTAATTGACCAGTTTTACATATTCGGCACGACATTATATATATATATATATATATATATATATATATATATATATATATATATATAAATATATATATATATGTCGTGCCGAATATGTAAAACTGGTCAATTAGCAAGAACTTATTTAAAATTAAGTCCTTTCTGAAATTTTCTCTTATACGTTTAAAGATATGTTTTTTTCATTAATGTTAATGTAAAAAATTTTAATTTTGCACCAAAAGAATCTTAGAAAACTTACCTAACCTTATTATAGCAAGAGCAATTTATTTTAGCCTAACCCAACTAAATATATTTTAAATACGTTTACAGTAATTTAATATTAAACAAACACAATCAAATATATTTTTTTCGTTAGGTTCAGAATGATATTGGCGAAATTATTGCATACACAAATTTTCACTTGTCCTATATGGCAAGATGAGCGTTGCTATTTAAGCCAAGATCGCAAGTTCTGCCTATTCGGCACAACATACATATATATATATATATATATATATATATATATATATATATATATATATATATATATATATATATATATATATATATATATGTATATATATATATATATATGTCGTGCCGAATATGTAAAACTGGTCAATTGGCAAGAACTCATTTAATATTAAGTCCTTTCTAAAATTTTCTCTTATACATTTAAAGATACATTTTTTCATTAACGTTAATTTAAAAATTAATAATTTTGCACCAAAAGAATATTAGAAAACCCACCTAACCTTATTATAACAAGAACAATTTATTTTAGCTTAACCCAGCTAAATGTATTTTAGATACGTTTACGAACCTTAGGACAAGGTACAGTGCTTTACCAATCTACCCACACTGGACAATACCTTGGCGTGTAGCATGAGCTACACGTTTGATCCAAGGCAGCCAGCTTTCAGGGAGAAGGCTTACAGCTTTTCATCTCATCCCCTGCATGCATCAGCCTTACTAGAGATTTGAACAATGCAAGGAATTCGCGAGAGCATGCGAAATATACACAAACACTCATCTCTGGGTGAAGGAGACTCGAACCTACGAACCTTAGGACAAGGTACGCAGTGCTTTACCAATCTACCCACACTGGACAATTCCTTGGCGTGTAGCATGAGCTACACGTTTGATCCAAGGCAGCCAGCTTTCAGGGAGAAGGCTTACAGCTTTTCATCTCATCCCCTGCATGCATCAGCCTTACTAGAGATTTGAACAATGCAAGGAATTCGCGAGAGCATGCGAAATATACACAAACACTCATGTCTGGCTGAAGGAGACTCGAACCTACGAACCTTAGGACAAGGTAAGCAGTGCTTTACCAATCTACCCACACTGGACAATACCTTGGCGTGTAGCATGAGCTACACGTTTGATCCAAGGCAGCCAGCTTTCAGGGAGAAGGCTTACAGCTTTTCATCTCATCCCCTGCATGCATCAGCCTTACTAGAGATTTGAACAATGCAAGGAATTCGCGAGAGCATGCGAAATATACACAAACACTGATCTCTGGCTGAAGGAGACTCGAACCTACGAACCTTAGGACAAGGTACGCAGTGCTTTACCAATCTACCCACACTGGACAATACCTTGGCGTGTAGCATGAGCTACACGTTTGATCCAAGGCAGCCAGCTTTCAGGGAGAAGGCTTACAGCTTTTCATCTCATCCCCTGCATGCATCAGCCTTACTAGAGATTTGAACAATGCAAGGAATTCGCGAGAGCATGCGAAATATACACAAACACTGATCTCTGGCTGAAGGAGACTCGAACCTACGAACCTTAGGACAAGGTACTCAGTGCTTTACCAATCTACCCACACTGGACAATACCTTGGCGTGTAGCATGAGCTACACGTTTGATCCAAGGCAGCCAGCTTTCAGGGAGAAGGCTTACAGCTTTTCATCTCATCCCCTGCATGCATCAGCTTTACTAGAGATTTGAACAATGCAAGGAATTCGCGAGAGCATGCGAAATATACACAAACACTCATGTCTGGCTGAAGGAGACTCGAACCTACGAACCTTAGGACAAGGTACGCAGTGCTTTACCAATCTACCCACACTGGACAATACCTTGGCGTGTAGCATGAGCTACACGTTTGATCCAAGGCAGCCAGCTTTCAGGGAGAAGGCTGACAGCTTTTCATCTCATCCCCTGCATGCATCAGCCTTACTAGAGATTTGAACAATGCAAGGAATTCGCGAGAGCATGCGAAATATACACAAACACTGATCTCTGGCTGAAGGAGACTCGAACCT
Organism: Cherax quadricarinatus; assembly: GCF_038502225.1. Taxonomy (NCBI): domain Eukaryota; kingdom Metazoa; phylum Arthropoda; class Malacostraca; order Decapoda; family Parastacidae; genus Cherax; species Cherax quadricarinatus. Next base: position 2,044,891 of record NC_091361.1, on the reverse strand, counting down.
ACGAACCTTAGGACAAGGTACGCAGTGCTTTACCAATCTACCCACACTGGACAATACCTTGGCGTGTAGCATGAGCTACACGTTTGACCCAAGGCAGCCAGCTTTCAGGGAGAAGGCTTACAGCTTTTCATCTCATCCCCTGCAGGGGATGAGATGAGATGTGGGTAGATTGGTAAAGCACTGCGTACCTTGTCCTAAGGTTCGTAGGTTCGAGTCTCCTTCAGCCAGAGATCAGTGTTTGTGTATATTTCGCATGCTCTCGCGAATTCCTTGCATTGTTCAAATCTCTAGTAAGGCTGATGCATGCAGGGGATGAGATGAAAAGCTGTGAGCCTTCTCCCTGAAAGCTGGCTGCCTTGGATCAAACGTGTAGCTCATGCTACACGCCAGGGTATTGTCCAGTGTGGGTAGATTGGTAAAGCACTGCGTACCTTGTCCTAAGGTTCGTAGGTTCGAGTCTCCTTCAGCCAGAGATCAGTGTTTGTGTATATTTCGCATGCTCTCGCGAATTCCTTGCATTGTTCAAATCTCTAGTAAGGCTGATGCATGCAGGGGATGAGATGAAAAGCTGTAAGCCTTCTCCCTGAAAGCTGGCTGCCTTGGATCAAACGTGTAGCTCATGCTACACGCCAAGGTATTGTCCAGTGTGGGTAGATTGGTAAAGCACTGCGTACCTTGTCCTAAGGTTCGTAGGTGAGATGAAAAGCTGTAAGCCTTCTCCCTGAAAGCTGGCTGCCTTGGATCAAACGTGTAGCTCATGCTACACGCCAGGGTATTGTCCAGTGTGGGTAGATTGGTAAAGCACTGAGTACCTTGTCCTAAGGTTCGTAGGTTCGTGTCTCCTTCAGCCAGAGATCAGTGTTTGTGTATATTTCGCATGCTCTCGCGAATTCCTTGCATATATATATATATATATATATATATATATATATATATATATATATATATATATATATATATATATATATATATATATATATATATATATATATATATATATATATATATATATATTAGCACATAATCTGTTAGGAACATTCTTCCCTATTACGTTTAAGTCAGTTTCGCTTAAATTGAGTTACCTTTACATAATTTAATCTAAATAAACGTAATTGTTCAGTAAGATAAAAAAAAAAACATTACTAACAAATAGGAAAGCATATCTCGTTTAGAGCGAGATATGCTTTCTTATATGTTAGTAATGTCTCGCTGCCGCCACCTTAGGTGGGATATAGTATGTGAATTTAATGAAAATATAGTATATTCTACGGATATTAATGAAAATAAGGGATGCCCTATGAATTTTTTTTAAAGAAAATAAGGAATTTTCTATGGATGTTTAAATAAAAACAACGGATATCCTATGAATATTTAATGGAAGTATTGGGTTTTCTAAGAAATTTTTTGAAGAAAATATTGGGTACTGTATGAATATGTTAAAGAAAATAAGACATGTACTATGAATATTTTAATGAAAATGAGAAGCATACTGTGAATATTTTAATGAAAATGAGAAGCATACTGTGAATATTTTAATGAAAATGGGAAGCATACTGTGAATATTTTAATGATATTTAAAGAAATATTGGGTGACCTTTGAATGTTTTAAAGAAAGAAAATAATGGGTGACCTATGAATAGTTTAATGAAAATTTGGGATTTTTATAAGCTTTTAATAAAAATATGGGATATTTTCTATGAATAATTTAATAAAAATAGGCGTATCCTTTAAATAAGTCAGTGGAAATGCCAGGCATTATCTGAAAATTTTTAATGAAAAATAGTGGGTATCCTATCAATATTTTACTGAAAGGTATGGAATTCTGTGTGTACTCTTTTTAACACAGAGTTTTACAAGGTTAGGGATTCCTAACTTCATTTACTAGCTACGAGCTGTTACATACATCAGTTCATTTAAAAGCATTTTTATTGTTATGAGACAGACATATAAGTAACAGGATAAAGTTGGAACCATCTGTGGGTCAGCAATTTCATTTAAACATCTGACTTTATTTCGTTGATATCATTATGCTATATAAACATATTCCAAACTTGAGTCATCCAGGGAATAGATGATCTCAGATGAAGTGACGTTCTGGAGAATGGTACAGTCAGAGTGAAGCTGCTGCTTGCTGCCCGTCTTTTTGATGATATTGGCTTTGTACATATCAGTAAGGCCGCCCACATTGCTCCGGTGTTGAAGGTTCTGCTGCAATGACAGATCTTTTCAGGCTGGAGCCAGGCCAGAGATTAGGCATCTTGCTATGTTCTCTACTCTGTCAAGAAGCCGCAGATGAGACGGGGGGGGGGGCAATTCAAGAATGCGGAGAATGCGTACAGAATCTTGCAACCTCTACTGTTGAGCAGATGCGAGATTCGCTAAAGTGCGAATCTCGCATCCGCCTTGTTTGCAAGATATACAATGTGGTTCTTCATGGTCACTTTGGAGTCAAATTTCACCTCAAGGACATCAACGTCGTCCACAGACACCAACACTCTTTCATTTATACTTACTGCTGAACCAGGATTCTATCATGGCGCCTAGAGACCATCATCATTTGTGTTTTCTCAGGAGCAAGTATCACCTGCCATCGGTTTCCCCAAGCTGATATAGCTCTTAGCTGGTGATTGATGTAGCTTAGAGTAGCTGGGATTTCCTCTCATGGATAAGTTTGCATATGCATGGGATTCTGGGATGAGAAGGTCATAGAAGTAGACATACCATAGCAATGGCCAAAGCACACTTCCCTGTGGAACACTTGCCCCAGTAGGATGTCTTGCTGACTCTGACCCATTGAAAACTACAGTTACAGGTGGAATAAGTTCATCAGGCAGATAATCTTGTCTGTCATTGATCAAGGACCACCAAGTTTTGGAGCCCACTCTACCTGATGCCATCTTTCCTTTCCGTGTCTGTCTCCCATTTAGAAATGGAAAACTTTTGAATTTCACCTATATGCCTATAGGCCTGCCTGTGCAGGTTCCTGTTATAGATAGTGGGATGTCTCTTATACCTTCTCCAAGCCTTGTACTTAGTAGTAGCAGCCTCTCTACAACAAAAGCCGAACCAACGTTGATCCGTAGGCTAAGTAACATACTGCCGATTAGAGATGTATTCTTGTTTCAGATTAAAGATGTGACCATGAAGGCATTCATTTGGCTGACAACATCACCTTGGAAAAGGGCATTCCAGTTGGAGATGGCGAGCTCAGAGTTACTAAAGTGCTGGCCAGTTTCCTCTTTCCCACAGCTAGGATGTACATGTGGATTCCGCACCTCTTTCTTCTGGGATTTTCAGTGTCGCAAAAACAGCCTTATGGTCAGACGATCGAACATAGCCGAGGGGTTGAGAAGTGACTATATATTTTGCCAGATCACTCACTACTCGGTCGAGGGAGGAGCAAGAGATGTGATATGGGAAATCAACATTCTCATGTCAGACACTGCAAGAAAATCATCAAAGACCCCTATGTATAAGGTGGTCATTAAGGTCATTAACAATTATAAAACATTGATATTTGTGTTGGAGAACAAGGGAATCCACGTTTTCCATTAGGAAGTTGACATCATCTGCCCCTGAGGACACTGCTCATGCTAGTACAGAGGTACTAGTGTTTGTGCATAGTTTGAAGAACATCATTTGTAGGTGAGTGGGGATGGTAACATCAACATGCTAGGCATGTAAACGTTTAGAGAAACACACAGAAACACCTCCTCCTCGCCTTTCTCGTCTCTTCTCATTCAAGTGGAGTAACCAGCAATTCTTGTAAATGTTTCAACAACAGCTACCATGTGCGGATGTTAGTGTTCACGAAACTGTGTTTGAGCTCTCCAACATTGGTAATGAATCCCCTGATATTGACTGACACGCTACTGATAGACTGAATCTTCATGATTATGTTCAGCTTCACTTGGTGGGTGTGTGTCTGTCCTTGAGACACCTGTCTTGTATAAGGCACAAAAACCATCTGGAGATTTATTGACAATAAGGGGAATCCTATGAATATTTTACAAAATATATGAGGTAATCTTTGATTTTTTTTTGAAAAAGTCCGGGGTATCTCATGTATATTTTAATAAAAATGTAGGATATTATGTGAATAATTAATGAAAATAAAAAGTTTCTATGAATATTTTAAAGAAAATCAGAGGTGTCCTATGAGTGTTTTAATTAAAATTTTGAATGATCTTTGAAAAATATTATTTGCAAGTAATTTAGAAATATAAGAGTTTTTACTATGAAATGTTTAATATCCCAATGAATAAATTAAATAAGATCAATAATGGTGAATTTTGAATAATACCACTGAGTGATTACCCTATAAACATCCTTATTAATAAATGAAATAAGATCGATAATGGTGAATTTTGAATAATACCACTGAGTGATTACCCTATAAACATCCTTATTAATAAATGAAATAAGATCGATGAATAAATAACATTCTTCCATATTACGTTTATTTTAAGTCATTTTAACTATAATTATGTTAACTTTACGTAATTAAATCTAAATAAAACTAATCTTTCAGTAAGGTAATAAAACATTACTAACCGATCAGGAAGTAAATCTCACTGTTTGTAAGTGGTTCCCAAAGTTCTTCACGCTGCCGCCCCTTTGTTCCCAGGACACATCCCTAGTTCTCCTGCCCCTCTACACATCCTCTTTGTTCCTAGGACACATTCCTAGCTCTCCTCCCCCCTACACTTCTCCTTTGTTCCCAGGACAAATCCCTAGTTCTCCTGCCCCTCTACACATACTCTTTGTTCCTAGGACACATTCCTAGCTCTCCTCCCCCCTACACATCTCCTTTGTTCCCAGTACACATCCCTAGTTCTCCTGCCCCTCTACACATACTCTTTGTTCCCAGGACAAATCCCTAGTTCTCCTGCCCCTCTACACATACTCTTTGTTCCCAGGACAAATCCCTAGTTCTCCTGCCCCTCTACACATACTCTTTGTTCCTAGGACACATTCCTAGCTCTCCTCCCCCCTACACTTCTCCTTTGTTCCCAGTTCTCCTGCACCTCTACACATCCCCTTTGTTCTCAGGACACAATCTTAGTGCTCCTCCCCTCCACACACCTCCTATATTCCCAGGACACATCTCAAGCGCCCCTACCCCCACACACCTCCTATGTTTCCAGGACACATCTCAAGCGCCCCTACCCCCACACACCTATATTCCCAGGACACATTACAAGCGCCCCTACCCCCCACACACCTCCTATGTTCCCAGGACACAACTCAAGCGCCCCTACCCCCACACACCTCCTATATTCTCAAGACACATCTCAAGCGCCCCTACTCCCCACACACCTCCTGTGTTCCCAGGACACATCTCAAGCGCCCCTACCCCCCACACACCTCCTATGTTCCCAGGACACATCTCAAGTGCCTCTACCCTCCACACACCTCCTATGTTCCCAGGACACATCTCAAGCGCCCGTACCCACCCACACACCTCATGTGTTCCCAGGACACATCTCAAGCGCCTTTAACCCCACACACCTATGTTTTCAGAACAAATCCCTAGGGCTCCTAACCCCCACCCCCCTTTTGTTCTCAGGACACATTCCTAGTGCTCATACGCTACACACATCCCCTTTGTCCACAGGACACATCCCTAGCGCTCCTACCCCCAAATATGCCCCACCTTTGTTCCCAGGACACATCCCTAGCGCTCCTTCCCCCACACCTCCCCCTTTGTTCCCAGGACACATTCCTTGCGCTTCTTCCCCCCCTCACACACTCCATTTGTTCCCAGGACACATCCCTAGCGCTCCTCTCCCCACACCACCCGCCTTTGTTCCCAGGACACATCCCTAGCGCTCCTACCCCCATACCCCCATTGTTACCAGGACACATCCCTAGCGCTCCTCTCCCTTTCTTCCCAGGACACACCCCTCGCGCTCCTCCCTCCTTTGTTCCCAGGACACATTCCTAGCACTCCTACCCCCCTTTGTTCCCAGGATACATCCCTAGCTCTCCTCCCCCTTTGTTACCAGGACACATTCCTAGCGCTCCTCCCCCCCTTTGTTACCAGGACACATCCCTAGCGCTCCTACCCCCATACCTCCTATGTTCCCAGGACACATCCCTAGCGCTCCTCCCCCCTTTGTTCCCAGGACACACCCCTAGCGCTTCTCCCCCCTTTGTTACCAGGACACATTCCTAGCGCTCCTCCCCCCCTTTGTTACCAGGACACATCCCTAGCGCTCCTCCCCCCTTTGTTACCAGGACACATCCCTAGCGCTCCTCCCCCCTTTGTTCCCAGGACACACCCCTAGCGCTCCTCCCCCCTTTGTTCCTAGGACACATCCCTAGCGCTCCTCCCCCCTTTGTTCCCAGGACACACCCCTAGCGCTCCTCCCCCCTTTGTTACCAGGACACATCCCTAGCGCTCCTACCCCCATACCCCCTTTGTTCCCAAGACACATCCCTAGCACTCCTACCCCCCCTTTATTCCCAGGACACATCCCTTGCGCTCCTTCCCCTTTGTTCCCAGGACACATCCCTAGCGCTCCTCACCTTGTTCCCAGGACACACTCCTAGCTTTCCTCCCCCCTTTGTTCCCAGGACACATCTCTAGCACTCCTATCAACCCTTTGTTCCCAGGACACATCCCTAGCACCTACCCCCTTTGTTCCCAGGACACATACCGAGCGCTCCACCCCCTTTGTTCCCAGGACACATCCCTAGGGCTCCTCCCCCATTGTTCCCAGGACACATCTCTAGCGCTCCTGCCTTCCCCCACTTTGTTCCCAGGACACATCCCTAACGCTCCTTCCCCCTTTGTTCCCAGAACACATCTCTAGCGCTCCTACCTTCCCCCCTTTGTTCCCAGGACAAATCCCTAGCACTCCTCCCCCATTTGTTCCCAGGACACATCCCTAGCGCTCCTCCCCCCTTTGTTCCCAGGACACATCCCTAGCGCTCCTGCCCCCTTTGTTCCCAGGACACATCCCTAGCGCTCCTTCCCCCTTTGTTCCCAGGACACATCTCTAGCGCTCCTACCTTCCCCCCTTTGTTCCCAGGACTCAACCCTAGCGCTACTCTCCCCTTTGTTCCCAGGACACATCCCTAGTGCTCCTTCCCCCTTTGTTCCCAATACACATCCCTAGCGCTCCTCCCCTCTTTGTTCCCAGGACACATCCCTAGCGCTCCTTCCCCCTTGGTTCCCAGGACACATCCCTAGTGCTCCTTCCCCCTTTGTTCCTAGGACACATCCCTAGCGCTCCTCCCCCCTTTGTTCCCAGGACACATCCCTAGCGCTCCTCCCCCCTTTGTTCCAGGACACATCCCTAGCGCTCCTTCCCCTTTTGTTCCCAGGACACATCCCAAGCGCTTCTTCCCCCTTTGTTCCCAGGACACATCCCTAGCGCTCCTTCCCCCTTTGTTCCCAGGACACATCCCTAGCACTCCTACCCCCCTTTGTTCCCAGGACACATCCCTAGCACTCCTACCCCCTTTGTTCCCAGGACACATCCCTAGCGCTCCTTCCCCCTTTGTTCCCAGGACACATACCTAGCGCTCCTTCCCCCTTTGTTCCAAGGACACATCCCTAGCACTCCTACCCCCCTTTGTTCCCAGGACACATCCCTAGCACTCCTACCCCCCTTTGTTCCCAGGACACATCCCTTGCGCTCCTTTCCCCTTTGTTCCCAGGACATATCCCTAGCGCTCCTTCCCCCTTTGTTCCCAGAACACATCCCTAGCGCTCCTTCCCCCTTTGTTCCCAGGACACTTCCCAAGCACTCCTACCCCCCTTTGTTCCCAGGACACATCCCTAGCACTCCTACCCCCCTTTGTTCCCAGGACACATCCCTAGCGCTCCTTCCCCCTTTGTTCCCAGGACACATCGCTAGCACTCCTACCCCTCTTTGTTCCCAGGACACATCCCTAGCGCTCCTCCCCCCTTTGTTCCCAGGACACTTCACTAGCACTCCTACCCCTCTTTGTTCCCAGGACACATCCCTAGCACTCCTACCCCCCTTTGTTCCCAGGACACATCCCTAGCACTCCTACCCCTCTTTGTTCCCAGGACACATCCCTAGCACTCCTACCCCCCTTTGTTCCCAGGACACATCCCTAGCACTCCTACACCTCTTTGTTCCCAGGACACATCCCTAGCACTCCTACCCCTCTTTGTTCCCAGGACACATCCCTAGCGCTCCTCCCCCCTTTGTTCCCAGGACACTTCACTAGCACTCCTACCCCCCTTTGTTCCCAGGACACATCCCTAGCACTCCTACCCGTTTTAATAACTACGGTATCTTCACAGTTATAATAACTACGTTATCTTCACAGTTATAATAACTACGTTATCTTCACAGTTATAATAACTACGGTATCTTCACAGTTATAATAACTACGGTATCTTCACAGTTATAATAATTACGGTATCTTCACAGTTATAATAACTACGGTGTCTTCACAGTTATAATAACTACGTTATCTTCACAGTTATAATAACTACGTTATCTTCACAGTTATAATAACTACGGTGTCTTCACAGTTATAATAACTACGTTATCTTCACAGTTATAATAACTACGGTATCTTCACAGTTATAATAACTACGGTATCTTCACAGTTATAATAACTACGGTATCTTCACAGTTATAATAACTAGGGTATCTTCACAGTTATAATAACTACGGTATCTTCACAGTTATAATAACTACGTTATCTTCACAGTTATAATAACTACGTTATCTTCACAGTTATAATAACTACGTTGTCTTCACAGTTATAATAACTATGGTATCTTCACAGTTATAATAACTACGTTATCTTCACAGTTATAATAACTAGGGTATCTTCACAGTTATAATGAAATAATTGTGCTTGGTGCTACGACGTCAGCTTCTCTACATCAGGCTTGAAGACATTAAGAAGTAGTCTTTGATCCCCCACCTTCAGTAATTTTCAGTCTGTTTCCTTGATAGGAAAGAAGCTTGGCGACCGCACTAAAGCCTCGCTCTACTAAATATGATGTTGGGAAAACAATAAAATACATTTTGACTTTGTTCCACAGTCCAGTGTAGCTGTCAGAATTTTTTTTTTTTATAACTTTGGCCTCAGCTCAGTGTCATTTTGGAGTGCAATCAGTTCTTCTTCCACCATTCCTGTTTCCTCAGTGTTGATATATACTTATGGGCTGATCACTCAGTCTGGTATTTTAAGCAATAAAAAAAATCCTACAATCTGACAGATATGTCTCTATGTAGCTCATTCAGGTGTGCAAATTGTACCTGTAGGTCATCGTCTGATATGCTCTTCTTCTCTAGTTCAGAGAGTCTAGGAAACTGGAAGAGCTCAAGACAGGCTAGGTTAGTGTACTTGGCGGCCCAGCGGTGTATCCGGTTCCCCCCACTTCCGGTCACACCCACACTTCCTGTCACACCCCACTTCCGGACACACCCCCACTTCCGGTCACCCCTCACTTCTGGTCTCCCCGCTTCCCACTTCCGTACCCGCGCCAACCTGCGCCCCGCCAACACATGCGCCCACCCACGCCTGAACACCCGCACCGCCCCTGTCACACCTTCCGCAGCGCCTTCTGCTGCGTCACCCGGATCGCCCTTGCTCCTCGAATTTTTTTCGATTTTTTTTTTTAATTTTCAGAGTTTTTGAGTTATACCCACTTTTCGAGAATAACACCAAATGCTTTCGAATTCTGACTTCACCCTCCAACTCCCACCATCCACTCTAATCTCCCCAAATATTTCGATTTTTTTCCATTTTCTTGTAGTCTTCATCTCCTACGATCAAGATCTCCCTCCCTATCTCCCATACCCTCTAAACAGAATATTTCTGCTCCATCTCATTGGATCAAGATCACCAACACCCTCTAAACCCAT